>NW_026623827.1:360402-393616 GCF_030028575.1 Malurus melanocephalus | reverse complement strand
CTGTGCCCCTGGAGCTGTCTGTGCTAGTGGACCTTTAGCTGTTTTCAATTCCTGCCTTCCAGGTGCCTTCTAGCTCAGCAAATCCCACCAATACCTTATGGAGCTCAGAGAACTGGGAGATCAGAGTGAGGAGCCTTCATGGTTTCTCTTTAAATCAGCCTAAGGAGCAGAAGCAGCAGGAGGAGATGAGAAGAGCATGACGGAAGAGCAGAGGGGAGTGGAGAGGGTGTCCAGGTGCAGTGGAACATCTGGATTTTCTGAAGGCCAAATCCTGGCAGAACAGCTGGCTCCAAGCTCTGCCTGGTCCTGAGTGTGGAGCTGAAAATGTTTGGGTGGGGGGACTCAAAGATTTTGGGACCCATCCTATGGCTCTGCTCACTCCCTGCCTGGCACTGGGGCTGCAGAGGAGATGCTTTCCTCTGGTTCCTGCCCAGGCTGGCTCCAGATGTCAGAACAAAAGGTTTTGGGGGGTAAGGGATGCTATTGGCCCTGTGATGATGAAGAAGAGCTGTGAGTGGGACTTTTTCAGTTTTGTAGGTCCCAGACCTGTGAGGAGAGATGCTGGAACAAGAGGGACAGTCCCATGTGCCAGGAACAAATGTCAGCACTGTCCTCTTGCCCTCAATACCTGAGTGCCCTGTGTGCAAGTGAAGGTGTGATATCCATGGGCCTGGGGCACACAAACAGCCTCAGGCTGTGGGCAAGGGCACTCTCCTGAAGAAGGAGTTTAGGAGATAAAAAGAGATTAAAAAGCCCAGGTAACACATCTGAGAGCATTTAGTGCCTCCTTTAGTGTTTGATGGTTTCCTTATTTCATGGCTCTTTCTTGCAGGTAGTTCCTGCCATGTGTACCTTCCTGTGGCAGAGCCCTGTCCTGAACAAACAGCCTCATGCACAGATTTTGGGGACAAGAGAAGGAAATGGGAAATGAAGCAGAACCCAAAGATTTTCTAGAGATTTTTCAGTTTGAATTTTGAGCTGGTTCATSTCAAAAGCAAATTCCTTTTACAGTYCCAGCCTTTCTGGGGCTGTTGTTTGCCATGACATGATTRCTCTGAGGTTTCAAAATACAGCCTTTTGAAGACACAATTTGTTTTCCAGAAAAGAACAAATCCAGAAAACATGAACTTGATCAAGTTGTGTTTTCAGAGCGAGAGGACCCACTTGTGGAGGTAGAAGTACACCCATCCTGGGAGCAGAGGCACAGTGGCTGCCTGTCCCCCACTCAGATCCTCAACTTGCAGCACACTAGGTGAATTGTCAAGAAAGGAAAAAAAAAAAAAAAAAAAGGCACAAACTTGGTCAGTTGTAGTATTTACTCTAATCGGTTTTGAAAACACAGACTATATTATACAGGGTATTGTGTGATATAGGGAATGCTCAGGTGTATTGCATGAGTAACAAATAATGAAGTACATGAGACCACCTCATTGTCCTGTGTGAAGACAATCAGGATTCCAAACCTTGTGGCTGTAAATGTCTGTGACTCCAGGAGGAGCAGTGCCTTCCTGGTTCACCTCCATGGCTTCAGAAAGAAGTTTTCTCCTTTTTGGATATTCGTTATTGCCTGCACTGGAATTTGTTAGCATTTCTTTTGAATGGTGGAGGCATTGGGCCTTGTCAGTGAAAGGATGCTGAACTGTGTCTGTTCTGCTGTGACCTGAACATGTCTTGGCTAAAAAAGAAATATTTAAAGGACTTTGATCACTGCAAATGATAAGTAATAATTTAGAAAAACAGAAAGCTTCTTGAATGATGGAGGTGTCTGTCTGTAAGACAGAGTGTGGCACGTGCCTTAGCATGCCCTAGTGTTTGTTATGCTGCTAGCCAGACGTGAAAGAATTGCTTTTCAGCAGAACCCGCAAGTGTAAGTAAACACACTCAGTCAGCTTTCCAGAAACAAGCATCTCTAACTCTTACCAAAGGCAGTGCTTTTTGGATTGTCAGATCAACTTTGTGGGGCTCCTGAATACTGTGCTCCTCTGCAGAGACAGAAAACTGGAGAGACTGCCAGCAGAGGCAGAGGATCTGCACAAAAGTATTTTTTAAACTTTTTTTTTTTTTTTAATGATGAAATTTTCCCTGAGACTGAACCTGACATTACCTGATGTACTGTATCTGCCCAATAACTTTAGATACGACCTGCATATTCTGAATCAAAAGAGGACATAGTGGCACCTTCAGATTGCTGAGCTTTCTGGATAGAGCTGCAATGTACTGTTTTTCCATTTGTTTTTTCTTTTTTTTTTTTATGTACTCTTGCTTTTTAATTTTCATTTGTAGAATAGACATCTTGGACCTTTATTGATAATTCTGGACTGCTTGACACAGGAAGACTCCATGAGCAGATTTAGAAGCCATAGTGTGACTTTGCCAGGGATCTTCTGCTCTTCAAGTCTGAGAACAGCATGTTAAAACAGCAGGAATTCTGGATGAATGTCTGTCATTAGCAAAGCTGTCTGCTTCCATTACTTGCATTTTGTGTCATTCTTTGAAGTCTTTTCTGAAGAAACATGTGCTGTCTAGCTCACAAAGGCACTACTGAAGCTTACCACAATGTTAGCCACTTTTACTTTCCCCTTATTTTTCTCAACACACATAGGTTTTTGAAAGCAAAGAAAAAATAAGGGTAGAGTGGAGAAGCAGAAATAAGCTGAAGTGGCATTAGTTTTGAAGGGAAAACGAAAAGCAAGAATTCTATTAGTTCTAAGTAAAAGCAAGTTATAAATATTCAAGGTAAAATTATTCACCCCTTAGACATGTAGCTAAGCAGGTCCAAGAACTCATTGAATTTAAATTAGATCAAGCTTTAAATGACTAAACAACCCTCCTTTTCCCCACTCTACTGAATGTCTGCTTCTGAAGACTTTCAGCTGTGTGCCTAGGCAGATCCCGTTCTGGCTGACTTGGCCAGAATGAGCAGCTAAAATGGAAGATCACACTTTGTGGTCAGCCTGTCAAGGGGTCATCAGGTGCTTAGAGTGGTTCTAACTGTGGATAATCCAGATGCCATCATCCACACTGGATGGTCACTTTTGAGTTGTCCATGGGATTAAGACAATAGGCAAAACAACACTCTTTTATTTATAATATAGAGCTATTATTAGTGTGTGCTTCTAAGGAACCACATGAGGGGCTCCATGATGTGATTAATCAGGCATTCCAGCTGCTTTTGAGTGATCCCAGCACTGGAAACTGAAAGCAGGAGGAATTTTTCTCCAGTACAGCACCATTTATGACATCCTGTTATGCAGTCTGAAATGAGCCTCGATGTTCAGTGAAAGAAAGCGAATCCCTTTGTGAGGGAACAAACATAATCAGTAAGAATTTGGCAAAGTCAAAAGCCAAATGCAGGGCCATTGATTTGACAGTCTCATGTCTCATCTGATGTCTGCTGTTGTGCTGTTGCTTCTTAAACTGTGAATATGTTATTGGCCTGGTAGAAGGTACAGAGTACAGATCTTCTGAAGCACAGCTGAATTTGGGGAAAACCAGAATTCTGCTCCAGTTTTTGGTTTTACAGGTCACACCTATACTTTGTTCTGTGCCTGCTCAGCAGTGTGGATAATCAGAATATTTAAAGAATTTTTATGATAAAAAAGCACCTCAGGTGTATACATTCCCAGTGCAAAAAACTCTARAAAAGAACATCAAATAATCCTAGACTTTCACCTAAAATTATATTCACACAAGCCTGTTTACAAGGGAAGGAACAGATAACACAGATTACACGTTAAGTAGCACCCAGCGAAAGAAACATACATCACTGGCATTGTGTTTTCCACTCCTGTGTGTACTTTTGTGCTATGTTGATTTATGATAAAAATGCATGTGGTTGTAAAGCTGGCCAAAACATTCATTGTAGATAAACGTGAAGTTTGAGAATTGATATAAAATCTACTTTTTCATTATTTGATCAAAGGAATTTGATGATCGAGTGACATAAAAGGAGAAGGGCGTTTGTAGGACTGAAAGAAACTGTTCAGTTTGTGATTCTGCTCCTCTGCTACCTAAAGCAAAGAGGATCATATAGTATTATTCATTGGAAGCTGAAGCTACTCGTGATTAACATGTCAATGTTATTGGATCACTTTTCCCTATATTGAGTCTTAGGTCTGAAATGCTACAGAGTAGTTTTGCTGCAGGCAAATTAGGTTAATGTTAATGGCAGTCCTGTTCCTTTCATTCCAAACTCAAAAACTGAGCAGTCCTCCTTAGTCCAGCATATCCTCAGCTTGTCCAAGTTTTCTTTGAGACGAGGCAGTGCCTATTTATGTTCTCTAGCAAGCCAGTTTTACACACAGGCTGATTAAATAAACATAACAGTTTCTGTAGGTGGTTGTGTTTAAGAAAGCACATGAAAGGTGTAGGATGCAGGAGATAACATGAAAGTGAGAATGTCTGTCTCCTAGAGTAAAGATGTGAAATCTTGTTCAACAGCAAGCTACCTGAAGAGCCCAGCATTATCTCCAAAGGAAGAAATGAGATCATCATAAATTCTTTTGTGACCAGTACATGTCTTCTTGGTAGTTATAGGAGACTAAAACAGGGGGAGACCTCTCACCATTCCAATTAATAAAGAAAGCTATTCAGAAATGCGTATTGTGATTCCAATCATCTTATTTGATACTGTTAAAAGCAGCCTATTTCACCTGATGGCTACCACTTTGCAAGCTTTTATTTAAAAGCTGTGGCTGAATGAAGAACCAACTCCATGTTTTTAGTGCAGTAACTTCATTGTCAATGAAAGTTTTGTTGGTTTCGGTTACATAATATTCTTAAAGGCAAACACCCACTTTTTACAATTCTGTCACATCTCACCTGTGGATGCATTCATTTCATTATTCGCAGAATCATTTTATTTATTCAGTGTGTAGCATTTCATTAATTTTTCTCCCTCATTTTTGTTTTGGACGTAATATATATATAGAATACGTGTCTCTATTTTGCAGGATAAGTACCTGCAGATATTTTAGATGCAGGAGAAGGAGTTGCTGGAAAGAAATGGGAGGAAAGGGTCAGTTAGTAGCAAAACTAACTTCTCAACCTTGTGCATGCTTTGGTCCACAAGCTGCTCGTCTGCAATGCAGCCAGAACTGCAAAGCAGATAATTCGATGCCTGCCCTTAAAAAAAAAAAAAAAAAACAACATAAACAAAACCCACCAACAAAAAAAAACCCTGAGAGTTTCACATATCTTCATGTTATTTATGCATTTATTTTGGGAAAAAAGAACAGTTTGTCAAACATTTAAGGTTGACAGGCAAGTCATGTTGTTGCAATGCAGGTAAACGCTGTCATGAGTGACACTGGCTGTGTCACTATGTGCAGCATTAGCCTGGGAATTTGAGAAGACAGGCTCATGAAAAAAAAATGAATGTTGTCAGACAACCCTGCATTTTTTATTATTAAAATCTTGAGTGAATTTAGTGCTCATGAAAGTGGGGGACTAAGCTTCTCTGCACATCCCTTTCAATAAATCTCAGTTCTGACCTGCAGCACCCTTGCTATTCTAGTTATGGGCCTTGAGCAGAGATTGCTCACCATGTCAGATTGTGGTAGTTTTGTGAAATAGATAGCTGAAGACTTAGATGAGGCCATTGAACATATTGTTATTTGTGACCCAACCATGACTTAAGCCCAGACCCTCAAAGATGATGGGCGGTCACAAATTAGGCATATATCACACTATATCCCCTTGGCAGTTAAAATAAAAATTGTTCAATTGTGTGTTGAAGATGCTTTAGTTAAATAAATTGATAACTCCCATTCTGGTAGGAGGTTACTTCTGTGARTTGGCATTTTGGGGGTTTATTAATTTGAGCAATTGTCCTGAAACAGTGTTCCAGAAAGCTGTGTCCCTGCATGCTGTGGAAACACCTTTTTGTAAAATTTCATATTCAAAACATGAGTTCTAACAGCACTTTATTATCCAAGTGAACTCAGTTTCTCCTACTGAGTCAACAAGTGCTATTCAAGAGGAATGAGGAGCAGGAGGGGCTGGTGGCTGCATAAAGTGGCCATGGGAGGCTCCAGGCCCAGCAGACACTCCTGGGAAATGGTCGCAAGAGCTCTCGGCAAGTCTGAGTTTTATGAGTTCAATCAGCTCTGTGACTGTGAGCAAAATGGGCTGCAGTTAATCAAGGATTAGCAGCATCACCTTTCCTCTTCAAGCGAACATCAAATCCCAGTTCCTTATGAGAGAAATCATCGAGCAGATGTGTGGGTGGCACTGCGGGCAGCAGCCATGRGACTGTCCCTGAAGGAATCACAGCTGCGGGATCACTGCTGCTGTTGCTTTCCCCCTGCAAGAGCAAGGGCTAAGACCCTGCGACACAGAGGCTCTGGCTCATACTTTGTGTGTTTCAATGCAGAGCCTAATCCACTTAGGCAAGCACAGAGTGAAAATATCATTGCCTTTACAGTGAGAGCCGAAGGCTACAGCAAATCTAAATGCCATAGCTCCATCAAAAATAAACACTCAGAGCCATCTTGACATCGAGGGTATGGAGCTGAGAATGACATTGAGAATGAGATTTTAGGAAGAGTTTATTTCACTCTTCATGCAGATATAACTGCACTTTAAAAGGATTCTGATGTCTTTATAGTATTTTTGTAATCTTTGGAAGGTTGAGAAACTTTTCTTTTGCCCCCTGCTTTCTGTGCAGTTGTGAGTTCTTGGGACATGATCACTTTTTCCACAGTGGCAAGCACATGGCTCAATTGCAGTGTCCACCAAATCAGCAAAAGTGAAAGTCATCTACCTGGAATATCCCTGACAACCTGCCTGTTAAGCAAAAAGGTATATGTTGCTCTGTATTATTCAAGGCTAAGTATATGCAGGAAGATACTTCAGTGTCCTCTTTAGTAATGTCAATAATAAGAACAAAAGAGTGGAAGGACTAAATAAATGATAGGACACTTTTCCTAGTGTATATGCATGCCCTTTATTTCATTGTAATCCTGCCCTGTATTGAAACTAAAGCCACAGTGCTTATTTCAAATTACATTTCTCTCCTGGTTTTTAATACATTTGTGATTTCAAATGTGCTCAAATTAAAATCCTACAATAAACTGTAAAGAGATGTTGTTTACCGGTATTTTTGAGCACTTTGAGAAGACAAAGCTAAGTTTTTAAATGAAAGAAACCAGTTGTCCTTGTAAATCTTGCAATGCTTGGCTGTAGTCCACTACTTGCAGGAGGTGCAGCTCTTAGCCCCTGATTTATTATTAGTTTCAGCATACTTGCACTGTTTTGCAATTCTGATCGCTCCATTAGAAAATTGTGATGTGGCATTAAAATTTTAACGGGTAATGCTCTGTTTGCATTTTGTCCCACTTAGCATCAGATTGCCAGASACAAGCAAGGAAGGAATACTAAGCATTCATAAAACACTGTCACAAAAGCTAAAATTCCAAGGAATAAGGAACAGACAAAATAATGATAAAAGTATTAAAGTTTTAAAAATCAAAGCCTGTTCATCTTTTATATTTATTATTAGTTATATTATACTGAAAAAAAATTAACATTTACTAAATTATGGTTGCATGTTTCTGTCCTGTGGTTGTTAAGTCTGACCTCTGTCAGCCCAGAACACTAAAACTGTCCCAGATCTGGCAAGATTCTGTGGATGTAAATATAATCAAATTCTCAAAACCCATAAATTGTGTTTATGCATCACTATTGAACATTCTTATACTTTCACTACATTGTTTGCCAGTCTATCAAAATGTCTGGGGACAGTTTGCTTTTTATATTTGATTTTTTTGACTTTCAGAACACTTTTTATTTTACATAGCATAACAATATTTTTTATTAGTGGTTCTAGGTGGGTTTATTTACTACCTGAATAATTTTAAAATGGTTCCTTACAACGTGACCATAAATGGATATTTTGCTCTGCAGAATCTCTGATAAAAGCATCTCTCACTACCACCAATAGCGATAGAGGAKGTGGAGTGGGCAGACTTTGAAATTTGCTTTTACAAGTCCAAATCCTCAGGCAAAATAAACAATATTATTTGAGATTTTAAAAAAATACACACAGAGATGATAAGAAAAAATCTAAAGTCTGTAGAAGGCTGTGCTTCAGCAAGCTAGGTATATRTTAGTATGTTTGCTTATTTTTTAAGTTTTCCAGTACCAAAATGCATGTTTAAATGATTGCATTTGACAAAGGAAAGACAAGGAAAAATGGTGCAGCATCTTTAATTTATCAGTTTACATGAGATGCAGGCAATAGCCTGTGGGTACCAGATTGTGATTTTTCTACTCAAGTACATTCTCATGTTTTACTGATGAGCTATATGCCAGACCCTTGTGTTCTGTATAGTGAGAGTTTCATGGAACATCTGCTTCAATTGCTCTATCTCTTGTTTTGTTTGTCACTAAACTCGCTTATGCTACAGAAGCACTGGCTATAAAAGAAGCTGCTTTAATTCAATAGCATATCAAGAAGGTAGATTCTCTAATGCTTGTAATACAGCTATTTATGTCTAATACTTCCCATTGCATCAAAAGTGGCATAACATTTGACACAATATTCTGTCATGCTTCATAGGATACCTAGTTTTCTGACCTACCAAAATGTTTTTGACTAGAAAAGATGCACATGTGTATATGCATGTGTGTCTGTGTGTAGCTGTAGACGGAATGACACACAGGCAGGTGTATCAGCCTGTCTGTATCTGCAGCTGGATGTATGAAACACTGATGATAAAACATATATAAGTGCCATATATAAGAAAAGTAACATTTTCCCCATTCCCAAAGTCATGTATCACAAAGGAAGATAACAGAGAAAGTAAGTCAATAAGGTGAGAATAGCTTTGACTTGTTACTGTGTGCTTTAGCATTTGCATAGTAAATGGCACTTGATGTCTTGTGTGTATTTAAACTGGAACGACAAAATGTTTTACAAGGACAGAGAACATTATATGGAAACTTAAAACAACATACATCACCCTTTGTTAGTTTACTAAATATTTTTCCTTTTCCCATTGGGTAGTCTTGATTATTCAGTGCTTGTGAAAGGATGTCAGGATTTAAGGCTGCAGTTTCACTTTAATTTGCTGTACCATGGTCAATCCTGGATGAAAAAAAAAAGGTTGATTAACTGAATGAAAATGCAATGAAAAACAGTTTTTTAAAAACTGAAGCTGTATCTACAGAATATTTACAATATTCTCTAACAGTTTTACGTTATAAATTCATGAACAAAAACAAGGAGGAGCTTTATAAAAAAAGACAAATAGGATAAATGTCCTTCCCATAAAAATTTGTTATATGCTTTCTTGTTTTTTTGTCTGAACAAATACGGAAGATTATGGTGTTGTTCATGTCCCTTTTTAAAACTGTAGTCTGGTTTGGGKKTTTTTTTTCCCTTAATTTTAATCTYACCTGTTCTGTTTCAGCCTGAAAAATCCTGTTAGAAACAAAGAAACTATGAGCAGATGCTGAAACCATCTTCAGTGTCCTTGTTACTGAAAGGATATATGGCTTAATTTTTTTCTCCTTTTTTTTTTTTTTTTTCCTAGAAATATGGTTTATCATTGTATGTGAATTGCCATTGACAAGGTTGGTAATTAGCCTCRTATTATTTTCAGCATAGTTCACATCCACACATCACAGGACAGAAAATGAGAGCCTTAGACAAACAGTATCCTTGTAGAAGATCATTAGGAATCCCACTGTGACATGCCACGTGGAACCTCGTTGATTCAAATTAGTCATCTGCATTGTTCTATATTTCAGACTGCAGGAGGTTTCAACTTATTTTACAAAACCACAATTGTTATACATTTATGGTCAGAGTAACAAGTAATGTTCTGCACTCTCAGAAGACACCAAAGACATTTTAATATGTACTCATTATGCAGCTCTGCCTGCAATGCTATTTAGAGTTTCATCAGTGTCTGGGTAACAAAGCTCTATTTTCTCAGCTTTTTACAACTGAGTCGTAAACATGAACTCTCAGTTAAACACAGCACTGTATAGGAAGCATTATCGAGGACTAAGGGTTTTGATTTTCCTTTTTTTTTTTCTAACTAAAAAGAGGTCATTAATGATACACACTTCTGAAWTGAATGTATCCTATTGCTGATTTTTTTGTGTGTAGTTGTAATACAGGTTCGAACAGTGCTAAACCCACTGTGGTTTGGCTGAAAAAAAATACAAGAGCAAAAATGCTGTTTGTCACAGTCTAATTTACTGTGAGGTCAAACCTGTACCTTTAAAATAGAGTTTACAGCAGTGATATAAAATGGTCATTTATGATGGCTATTTGATCCCATGCATGTCTATGCAAAATCTTTTACTGGTATTGCTGATAGCAATATGTGTATTTTTAATACCTATACCTCCCCCAACTAAGATATCTCAAGAATTTATGTTCTTTATTCCTGGCTGATATTTACTGGTGCAGATCCATCTATTTCAGTAAAACATTTACTCCAACAGTGTATTGAGTCCCACTCAAGATCCTGTCATGAAACTTAGTAACCTCAAAAATACTTGGGTCTGCACCACATGTGCTATAGATATAAATAATCCAAACCTAAACTTGGTAGGAGCAGTAGCCTTCCAAATGATCTTAACCTGAGCAGGTAATAATTAATTTTTTTTTTGTTTTCTAGGAAGTTATTGGAATTTCAATGTTCCTAAAATAGATTGGGTTTATGTAATATATTTTTGATACATATACTGAAGAATTATTCATATGAATTCTCATTCCTTTGTGCACAGAGTCAGAAATCTGATATATTACTTCAAGAGTACATAACACAACATCAGAGAAAGAATTCAAGAGTAGTGAACAACTCAGGGGACCAGTAATAGAATATGAATCCTAGGTTGTTGGTTCAAATCTAATCCAGGTTGGAAGTAACAGCAATTATTGCCATCTAATGTCTTTTCRGTGATCTGTATGAAATGAGTTTGTGGTCTCAGTGTAGTTTCTAACAGACAGGTGTCTAGATCACAGCTGACACCATTGTTGGCAGACACAATGTAGGGACCAAAGCCCAGACTGCAAATTGAACTGCTCTTTGGTGTCAGGGCCAAACTGAAGCATTTCAGCAGGAGAATGTGTAAGCCAATGAGTTTTTAGARCCTATCGATTAAAAGTATTTCAGTCTTCAGGCACTTGCCCAGGAATCCTCTTAAGAGCTGAGAATTTTTTCAGTTAAACAATAAAGATGAAATCACTCTCACAACATCCAAATTRAAAATTAGCACCTGAAAGTAGAAGAAGACACACATAAGAGAAGCAGCCACAAYAGCTTCAGCAAGCTTTCACTTTCTGAAATTCATCTGCTTAAATTCATTCAAGTGCTTCATAGAAGAATAATTCCTTTAATGGCTTGCAAATCTCTGCTGCACACTATGCTATGATATCCATATACCACATGGCATGTTTCACAGATCACTGACAGTAACAGCATTGTGGACAACATTTGTCCCCTTCTACTTGTGGGAGCACTAGGAGAAATCTTTACTAGCTGGGGATACTGCTCAGATGACCCCCTGGATGTGATCATTCATGGCACTTGTATGACAAAGCCCTCTCCTCTCTCATCCTGTTTCGGTGTGTTAGATCAAAAAGTATGCCCAGARCAGCTCAGTGGTGACTGATAGACATGGCTTTGCTGCTTTAGGGATCCCAAAGGATCTGCACAATTCCCCCCAAAAACTCTTGCTACTGCACTGGGCTGCTAAATAATGYGTGGGTTGCAGAGATGCACCCTGGGTCTTCTCCAATTTAAACACTCATTCAAAACCCTATAGATAAACACTGTGGTCTAAGCAGACACAAAATRTCCCAAAACCACTTAGAAAACATCCATTTTTGTGTATGATTCAGCTAAAAAAAAATAGAGTTCTGAAAAATCATGTTATTTATGGACCTTCCCAAGGGAAACTATGTTATAAAGGGACTGGGACTTTTATAGAAAAAACACAAATCAGTGTGCTTAAGGCAACTAACTGGCAATTATGTACAGTTTTGATTATGGGAATTTACATTTCCACAAAGGAATATAATTAAAAGGGAAGTATTTTTTTTCCTTTATTTTTTTAGTGTTAGTCTTGTACTTTTTGAACTGGGCTTCAATTTAGCAGAGATACAGAAAATTTTAATCAACATAGATGCATATATAAATGTTTATATAGTAAGTGTCTGGCAGGCAAAAACATTTCTGCTGAGGATTATCTGGATCTGGAGTCTATATTATACTAATTACTAGGTAGWGAAGCCAGGAGAAAAGAAGGAACTCCACAGAGAAAAGCCACCATATTTTACCTACTACAGGTGATAGATATTATTTGCCCTATTATTATTTTATATTATTTATGGATCACTCTAAGAATGACATATATCAGTTTAATATATTCATGTAAGATATTATATACATGGGGAGAAAGACAGAAAACATTTGGGTCTAATTCTTACATAATTTTGTCATGAAAATTGAATATCAAGAGACTTGAAAAGTAAAAGGAAAATAAAGGAAATAATGAAAGGAAAGAACCCAAAAGCAATAAGAGAAAAGAGAAAGTGGTATTGTTAATAAATGAAGGATTAGGAGACTCAAACAAAAGGAGACTTTAATATATGATAGAGAAGAAAGAAATAGAAGGACTTTTAAATTTAATAGACAGTTCATAAATTAGAAAATCTGTCATATAGTATTAAAAATCACACTTAGCATTTCACTGAGTAATATATTATTAATTTATGKTATGATATATGATTCACTGTAGTGCTAATAATTTATATTTTGTGTAGAATTTTAAGTCCAGATTTCCAACTCTAGTAAGCCTCAGAGTTTTGTCTGGCTTTCCTACCTCTAGGTTTCACGTAGTGATCAGACATTCCTAAAAGAAGCATGAACCCTGTGTGAGAGAATTACAGCAAATGGGCAGGAGAGTTCCTTGTTTAACACAGCATTTGAGGTCACAACTGTATTGCTGGGTTCACCAAATTATTACTGAGTAGTTATTTATAAGGATAGGACAGCTCTGTATGTTCTCAGCACTTACACACTCTGAAGCATTTTATCTTTAAATTTCTAAAGCTATGAACATGGTTTGAGCCACAAGACTGTGGCTGGAATAATAAGACTGAGCTAAATTCCCACAGAAYATTTTGCAAAGATAGAGACTGAGATGTGGTGGGGTTTTTTTAGGGGGTGGGTTTGTTTAGTTTGTTTGGGGTTTTTTTTTGTTTGTTTGTTTCTGGCTTTTTGTTTGTTTTGCTTGGTTTTTAAAAATTTTGTCTGTTTGTTTTTTGTTTGTTTAGGTTTGTTGTTATTGTTGTTGTTTTGTTTTCTTTTGTTTTGTTTTGTTTTGCTTAAAAAAGAACAAAGAGCCTGAAAGTGTTGCTAGACATGATTAATCTTTTTCACTTTCTAAGTCACTCCCCCTGTTTCTACTGAAACAAAAACCTTGGCTTTGACTTTTCCTTCAATGTCCCCTTTTCGCTTCTGGCCTACCCACACTCCTCAACASCTCTCTCCATTTCAGGCATGTCTGTCACAGATTTTGGGCTAGGGGTGCTAAGCAAGCCCAAATGAGGACTCCCTCCCTCAATCTGGATTCCTGCTGCACCAAATACTGTTCCTCATTCCCTGTCTAGTACATCAGTTACAATCCCCTCTCATTCCACCTCCTCTCCCGTAGCTCATCAATATCCAATAACCCAGAGATCAGTATGCATCACCTTTAAAATTAACTCTGCCCAGCTTCTGCCTCTTGCACGGTTTCTCAGTTGCAATGATCATCCTTGTCAGAGAGCCTAGATCTTGAGCTCTGAGTAGTTTATCCTTCTGTTTCTAAAGAGAAATTGAATTTACAGCTAGAAACTGGCAAAAAAAAAAAAAAAAAAAAAAAAAAACAACAACAACAACAACAACAACAACAAAAAACCACACCCCAAAGCAACATCAAAACCAAGCTCACACTGAAATAGTCTGTTTGGGAAGTTGAAATGCTTCTTGCAGTCAGAACCAATGTGGTGCATAAGTGGGCAGTGCATTTGAAGGGCAGAGAATAGATCATTCTAGAAAAAAAATGGGTAATTAAAAGGAAATGTTTGTGGGTTTTTTCTTTTCTTTATTTTTTTCAGTGTAATGTGGTTGAGGAGAGAGGCTGATTAGCAGTACACAGTGAGGAATCTCATAATCACAGCGGGATGAGGGAACACTGTTCTCCCCACTGCAGCCCAACCTCATGACAGCAACAGAGACAGTTCCACAGCTGCTGGGGGGGAACCCAGCCAAGAGAGAAACCCTCGARCTGTCAGTAGATCCAGATGTTGCTGCTGCTGCTGCTGCTATTGGAAAGATACACCAGAGGCTGTCATCTGGGTACCACAACTGCCAAACTCAACTGCCTTTGGGCCACAGCTGTTGGCTTTCTTGCTGCAAGACTCTTGAGTAGGAAGAAGAGTTAAAACTATGCCAGCACAGTGGGGAGGCAGCTACCAAGTTAATGCTCAAGTGGTATCCTGGCAGCTCTCAATTTGCTTTGTAGTTGTTTTGTTTAGTGGGAGAATAGATGCACCAATAAAAGTTTAATTTGTAACTGTGGCTTAAAGTATATTCATACAATATGGTAGCTGTGCATTTGTAGATTTATGATGAGTGACAACTGGATGTCTGTGTTATAGAGTACTCAACACATGGAAAAGCAAATATTATACCAATAAAGTTTGTCTGTCTGCTTTAAGTGTTTAATCAAACTTCATAACCACAGTGCATACTTTTGCTGGATATCATTAAAAGGAGAAGGAAGACAATAAAGACGAAAAGTAGTGACATCTTGGCTGGGCAAAGTCCTAGCAAGTGTCTGGTTTATGCATTTATTTTTTTTTAATAATATTTACTTGGATAAGGCATTATTTGAGTGCCAAAATGAGAAGATTTTGAAACCTTGCCACACCTTTTAGGCATGTTATAAAACACAGGATTTAAGATTTCTAAAGTTCCCATTGAGCAGTGAGACCAGTGCTTTGTTATGCCAGTCATTTTGATGGTTTACTTTCATTTGGAGACTATTTATATGTGTTATCTTCTAATACCAATATTTTCCTTTATCTCGAATAGTTCATTTCTTGACATTTATCCTCTTGGATATGCATGCACATCCCTTCCATCTTGTCCCTCATAGATGTTTCCCATTTCTCCCTTCCGCTGGTAGGTTTCATTCTAGTCGTTCTAATAACCTTAACCCTCGAAGCCTGATCTGCTGTACAGAAATTTTGCCAGTATAGATATTTCTATTAATACTATGGAAAAAACTTTGTACCCCCAAGTAAGCATAGTTTATGAAATAGGATCCCTATTTCCCTGATCAGTTCAGCTTCTGCGCTGTGTAGCTGTTACAATTTAAATTAATCTTTTCTTAACATGGGTTATTCAACTCATGTACAGTATTCCACATAAGGAGATACAATTACTTAAACAACAGCAAGAATGTGTCCTTGTTTTGATTAGAAATACATCTTGGCATCTCAAGCATCTACTTCTGCTGGCTTTTACAGATGGAATCTGGCCTTTTGTGATTTTCTGGGTGCCTTCATGGCTGCATTACTCCATGGCTTATGGGATGATGGGCCCTCTGATAAAGAAATATTGCAAGACA
Source organism: Malurus melanocephalus (assembly GCF_030028575.1). Classification (NCBI taxonomy): domain Eukaryota; kingdom Metazoa; phylum Chordata; class Aves; order Passeriformes; family Maluridae; genus Malurus; species Malurus melanocephalus. Next base: position 377,977 of record NW_026623827.1, on the reverse strand, counting down.
GCCTGGGCAGGTGTCATGGGTTTAAACCTGATTTTTCCCAATCTGAGTCATGGCACCAAAAAATTCGTGGTTTGACTGTGCTGAAAGCCAAAAAAGCACTGCACCCACGACGTTCTATCCTTTCCTCCACTGGAGAGGAAGATGGGAGAGCAAAAGCCCAATTAACACTAAAATTTATGGCTTTCAGATAACATAACATAATTGAGAGAAAGATAAGTATATGCTCCAGAGAATGGTCAGACAGGCTGAATAACTTAAGTTGCAAAATAGATTTATTACTACAAACTACTAAGAATACTACYGCACCGGGGAGGGGAACAAAGATAGGGAAAAATTTACAAGGAGAAGAAAAATARAAACGGACATTTTAAGACACCTGTTATCCTTTCCCGGGATCCTCTCTTTCTCAGGTCATCCCTCTCCACCCCCCATGTCTTCCCGCACACACAGGGGACAGGAATGAAAGTCTAACATAGATCAAACCACTCATTACGGTTGTTGTCCAGCATCATAGGAGAAGTGTTCTTATAGCTCCAAGCTGTGGAAGTTCTTTTCCCAAGAACAGTCAGTGTATAACTGCTGATGGAGAGGGAGTGTTTTCTTTACCTCGTAGGAGAAAGGAAAGAATGTTCTTCAAGGCCAAACTGCRTTGTTTCGGCGGCGTAAGACCACTATCACAAATCTCCTGGCAGAACACAGCTTCTTCTAAGCATCCACTTACTTCAGACGTAGGGTGGGGGCATCTCCTCCTCCCCGCAGAACACATTTTCTTCTTAGCATCAACTSGCTTCAAAACGTCGTGGGGGGGCCCAGCCTCTTCCTCTCTTTTTTTTTTTTGGCTCCTGATCAATTCAGTCCAGTCCTCAAAGGCCAGGTTTTTTCCCTCAGAGTAAGGTCACTCTCCTTTTCTGTACAGGTCTCTCATTGATGAAATAGTCCTTTCGAGAACAACTTGTTTCCTCCATGTTTGAGAACCACAGCACAGCGCAGTAACCCATCCCATCTTCTTCTTACTGTGATCTTCAGTCTCCATTCTTTCTTCTTACATCTCCTCACCCTCCTGCTCTGTTTTTCCCCAGTGCATGATACTAAAACTAAATACTAACAACCTAAAAACTACGTGGTGGCCGCTCCTATCTTGTTTTGAATTCTTCTTAATTACAAGACAATACGTCATCACAGAGGTGTAACCAGCCTGTGCAATTGGCCCAGGCCTGATGGGCAGCCTGTCCATCAACCTCAGAGCCATAATGGATTGCCTCTAAAACACAGAGGGGTAGGGCTCCTTTTGCTGGAGAAGGAGAAAGCTTCTAGAACTTCCTCATGGGAGCCATCTTTGTGGTTTCTTGGTCCCTTCCCCCCACCACCAAAAATCGGATCGAGTAAAACCATGACAGCAGGGCACAGTGGGGCAAATCTCAAGAGAAAAGGTGGCAGAAAAATGCCTTTCTAAGATTTTTGAATCTATTTTCTATCCTGCATTCCATTATTGGGACATAGCAGAATCTTCTTCTGAAACCTCTTCTTAAAAGACAGATACCCGAAATACAAGAAATTAGTTGTTTATATGTGACATTTCCTGGCCAGCCCACCAGCATCAATCCCTGGTTTGGGTCATCTCATGGACAGGTATTTTTGGGTTTAAATATCTCCCAGATGTCCTCAGAAGTACAAAGGAACCCAGAGAAAAGAATACTAACCTTCAGTAATAGAAGTAGTATTACTTAATTATTGCCCAGAATTGATTTATTTTTTWCAATACCAAGTAAGGAACAATTTCTGTAGTGTTCACTTTCCAAACAATAAAAAATAAATAACACTAATGAAAAAATTCTATGGAGAAGGATCATGGCTTTGCAAAATATGTTACATTTCTACATTCAGTTAGGCATATCCCCTGAGTTTCTAGTTGCAAAATTCCATCAAAAAAGAAAAATAAAACCAGCTGATCAGATCTGTGTCACAATGAGCAATCAATTTAATTTTCATGTGGATTGGAGTTTGTATTTTTAGGCAGGTATAGTGTTCTTGCTATACATCTATACAAAGGTACTTATCTTATGCAGATACAGTGGTCTTATTTTACATCACCTAAGTGAAAATTTCTATGAGGAGAGCTTCTCATGGGAATAAACTGTATCTTCAGGAAGCAGACCAGTTTGAAATCTCCTGGTGAAAGAGAAGGTTGCTGGGAGTTGAGGACTATTAGCAGAAGAGGCAAGGTTGAATAAAGGAAAAGAAATTCCAGGTGACTGAAGGAATATATCCTTGATGCTGGAATTACTTAACTCAGGCAAGATATCCTCAACCATTTTTGGGATAGAAATAACTCTTTTGAGAGTTCAGCTAATGGACCAACTACTTCACTGAATATTAAGCAAATACAAAGTTATATGTGGAGAAAAGTAATATTACCAAAACGGACCAAGAGGCTTTTATGAAAACTAAAGACATTAAATTTGTCTATGCTTAACTTAAAAAGTTAACTTTTGACTTAGCATCCATACGAAAAAGAATAAAGGGAGAAAGGAACCCAAAGGAAGAACTTATTTTAGCTAAAATAGTGTTAGGCTTTGTATTGAGACATAGTGCAAACATATTTAAATGTAGGCTTTACACCAGGTATACTGGCCTCTAGTAAAGCAATATAATGTACAGTTCAGGAGAAAAGCAAAAATTTATTTTAATTTAAAATAGACTGAGACTCTTTTGAAAATTGTTTTAAAATGCCAATTCATATGTATAGGATACAGGGAAGTGTGCGTAATAYCTAGAGACCATTCTTAAATTTCTGCAGAATTTTACCTTTTGCTTTGGATGGGAAAGAAGAAAGATATGTGACAGAGATTCCTTGCTATCAGAAATCCTGATGACTACATGTTGGAATTTTGTGTATCCTCAGTGCTGTTTCAGTTGTGAGTCTGAATGCTTTGAAATATTAGAGTGGAGTGTATCTTTTTGTGCTTACGTTGGATATCTGAAACCCTCATTATTTCTGCATTTGTTAAAATACAACTCTCTGTTCAACATACAGACAGAGCAAAAGGCTTTGATAAAACCTGATCTACATTCAGAGATCTTCTATGATCTCAGCTTTTCTAAAGTGGCACATTGCAAAAGGCACAGTACTAGTAGAAAGTACTAAAAGAGGTTACTTTYAACAGCTTCTCTTTACTTTTTCTTGCCAGGAGTGTTTTCATTTACATACCTGAATCATGTCATTATTGTTGCCTTTGCTCTGTCTCTTTCTGGCACTTCAGTGGCTTATCACCTTTCCTTTTTNTTTTTTAAATGAACGGTGTGCTCTGTACATCTCTTGTGTTGATTTCCTGAATTAATATTCATGATTCTTCTTTTCAAGCCACAAGATCCTCTGTTGATGTTTGCTTTACCATACATCTATCAAACATACTTTTACAAAATAAAAGGTCTTTTTCCGTTCAGAGGCTTAGATTGGAAAGTAGACAGTTACCTTCCACATGGCATGTAATGTTTCCTTATTTATTATCTAGATAGATGTAGTTTTCTTGCTCTCCTAGTTTTTTATTTATATTTTTAAAGAAACTCTGCATCATCCCTGTCCAAAGTGATCCACAATGCAGGCTCACAGGTCAAAATCACATGTATGCACTTTTTTTAAACTTGTTTTTCTTGCATCGAAGGTTATTTTTTTCTGATTTTTTTTTCCATTTAGAATGAAAAGCGCCACAAATGGAATGCTAAATTTTAAATAGAGTGAGTGGTGTGCATTTCTTTTTTTACAGGGTTCTCATCTCATCTCATCTCTTATGCATTTCTAATAGGAACAAAACACAAAAGTGAAGAGCCTTTTAAAGATATAACCAGAAGAGAACACTATTATCTTCTCCACTCCTATCTCAAAGAGAAAAAAAGTACAGTATATATTTCATCTGAGAATGCTCCATTTTCCCTCTGTTTTTCTGTATTATGTCTCTTTTTGTTTTGTGTTACTTTCTACACAGGACTTTGTTGCCCTTCTCTAAAATGGTAATAGCAATAATTAAAGAACAATCACTGTACATCTGCATCTCACAAATACTCTTCCACCTCAATCACGAGAGTCTTTTGACTCACTGATAATTAGCTGCTGCATCCATCACAGTTCATTTTTTCTTTCTTCTCTTTTTTTTTCAGTCAGCTGGTCCATCTGTCAGCCAGAGCACTAATATGACTGTTTACAGCAGCCGCCGTCTTCCTGTTTTATGCATCAGACTACCACCTCCAGCTTCTGTGAAAGGCTTCTACTGTTACAAGTTAAGTTGAGCGTAAAACTCAATTTCTACCTACAGTTATTTTATAGATATTAAAATAAATAAATAAATAAATAAATAAATAAATAGATAAATAAATAAATAATTTTTTAAAGGAAAAGTTTCCCTTAGTCTGAATTTACTGTAAGTCTGTGAACTTTTGGCGTCACGAGTTACCCCTTGACTGTATGAACGTGATGAACAGCAACACTTGCAGAGAAAGATGGAGTTTCCTGCTGTATGAACGTGAAAGAAAGGAGGCTTTTATGCACTGCTTATGCTACAGAGATAAAAACAAAATGGGCTTCCTCTTTTTATATTCCCTGCTCTGATCCCCAGCTCCATCACCTCCCCTGCATATACCTCCCCATGCCATTAGGCCTTGTCTCCTAGCAACATATGGCCCCTTACCAGAGCTTCGGATGGCTGCTGCCTGTATGCAATCAGCCTGTCACTCATTTATGAGAGAAAGTGATTGAGCTCTGTCCTGGATGCATACATTTGCAGCATTTAGGCTCTGCATAGGTATGATGAGGGGAGGACATGTGGCAGTGTAGGTTTGCAATATGCTTGGAGTAAAGCTCACTGAATGAACATTGTTCTAAGTAAAACAAAAGATGTGGTTTTGAATTCGTGTCCATTAGGAATAATCCTTTCTACCTTTTATTTATCTGTGGTACTGACTTTGCAACTGTCTTACTTACAAAAGGGGAAGTCTACATTCCTTTTGAAACTAAAATTTCCYGGGAAGCTGCATAAGCTGTCATTGTCTCCTTCCTTGGCATGCCAGCAGTCCCATTCACTCTGAGTCAGATCAGGAGGGTGCACTGACAAAATTTGCATCCCACCTTCATTATCTATAGTGGTAAAGCACAAAAATGCATCCTGCACGTTCACAAAGGGCATTTGCGAGTCACAAGAGCAAGGTGACTTTGACTCCTAGGCCACAACAGCCAAATGACCTGTGACTGAGTATTTCTGGAGTGATTCAATTGATAGAAAATATTTGGTAGGAGATATTTCTAACACCTAATGTTAGAGATTTCTGTTGATTATACTTTCTACTCTTAGAGTCAATGGAGAGAGGTAGCATTTTTTAGCAGCAAGGCTTCTGCCGTGACTACACAGGAAACACAGACTCCTACCCATGCTGAGATATGTAACACTGAGTGACTTTTCAGTCACATGTTATGCTTCCTTCCCTGAGAGACAATCTGCATACAGCAGCTAACTTATGACACACTTCAAAAATAAATCTTGATGCTTAGATCCTGTTGTGAGCTCTGACCAATTAATGCCCTTTAAATGAGGGGAGGGAAACAGACACATTATCTAAACAGGCAAAATGGATGAAGCACAAAAAAAGCTGCTGTGGGAATTCCTAGCTTTGGGCTACCTACACCTGATCTGGTTCTGCCCAAAGATCCCTGGTGACAGATTCACATTACAAGGCTGCTGCTTGAAATGCTGGCTACAACCCGTCCTTGGCTCTTGCAGCCCCAGGCCCTCATCAGGTTTCCTAAAATCACCTCCAAGGGAGATTTAGGTGTATATGCCATGGGATGGTGAGAATTTCAGGCTGTATAATCAATACACCTTTTTAAAATTGCGAACAATTAAATCCTCAGATAAYCTGCACCTTCCTGGAATGAGGGACAGCAGCACCAGAGAAGCAGAGATCCTGGGATAAACTTTTCCCAGTTTGTGTTCCCATGTGTGTTAACCTGCACCATTGCTTAATCACAATCTGCTTTTTAGATCATTCATAGATTGAATGAAGAAGCGTTGCCTTTCAAGCACTTGCCTGGAGCTAGACCTGACTCCCTCCACTGATTCTGCAGAGACAGTTGTTCAGTGCCAGGTAATCAGCACTCATCCCTTTGGTGTTGCAATACAGCAATTAGTAATTAAACCTGTGCCCATTGAACTCGATGGAAAGACTCTCACTGACTTCAGCAGGTACCGGATCAGACCATTTATGGAACAGTTCCATTCTGGTATCCAGCCAAGTGGATAAAGCCACTCATTCTTTCTGTTAATACACTGCTTAGCCCTCAGTAATCTGGGCACAGTGATTAAAAAAACCACAACCAACCAGTTTTCCAGAGACTGTACTTCTGGAAATTATACATTTACATGTAGTTCCAAGCAATTAAGTGACTACATAAACATTGGGCATCTGAATTTGCCAGTCAGACAAGATTCTTGGCTCTTCTTCCATGTCCAAAACTAAGATCTTTAGCTGTTATACTCAAGTTAAATAATAAACTAACTGAACACATTTCACTTAACAGCAAGCRAAACAGCCATTTCTGATCTGCTGCATTCCAGCATTTGAATCCTCAGTCATTTCATACAGACTTCTGGTAACAATTAATACTACCATAAAAAGAAAATAACAGGGCGAAACATGCGCACAAATTGAAAGCAGATATCTGAATGTTGTTGTCCCACAAATTTAGATCAACCGCATGTCTGCCTGGAAACTTGTAACTTGCATTCGTGAGTGATGTTATAATATAAAGTGTGGTGGAGAAATGACAGCGAAGCCTGTTTGTACTTTCTGGAATTAATATATATATGCAGATAATTAAAAGAATAATAAAAATACATAAGATGAACAGACACAAGGGGATGGTTTAAACATCATCCAAACATGTCATATGGTATGGGCCTTAGGGAAATAAAGGCTTACAGGATACTGGCAGGCAGTCCCACTGCTGGTACCAGAATTTAGCAGTTTCACTGCTTGAAAATAAATCCTTTTAGTTAATCCGGCTCTGTGGGTGGAATTACACACACCACTCCCGTTATTGTTAGACAGGAGCGCAGGCTGAATTCCCATGAACTTTGTTGAAAATGTAACTTGCAGTCTTTCCTAYGCAAAGCTTTATTTATTAGAAATGCTTTTTAACATGTCATGGTGAAATTTTATCATGGTAACATCAGATATGGCTTCTATTAGGGAGTGCACATTTCACCCTTGATGTGTACCTGCAACTCTTATTAGCATGACAGGGTATTTACTATGCATATCAAGAAGGGAATATGTGAGATCGTGAATTCTTTCACCCAGTGTGTTCCAGAGAGCAAAATTTTAGCGGCCAAATGTTAACACCTGGCACAGTAAAGAGTTTGGTGCAGACAGCCAAGGTTATTGAATGGGAATGTGGCTGCACTGTAAGCCTTCCCTTCACCATCTGGTTCATTCTGGAATATGGAATATATATCACAATTATACGAATAAATGAAAAGATATGCAAGTTAACTGAAATGTATGTGTTCTCTGCTTTTCTGCACAATGAAACAGCCATCTGGGAATCAGTATGTCTCACATTTCAAGCACAAATCAAAGCAAGCAGCAATTCACTCCGTGACGTGTGCTTCATAGAAAACTGGACTTCATTATCTCAGAGTTAATCACTTTGGAGTATTTTTTTTTTTCAGGTTTCCACCCCCCTTCTTCCCCCCCTCTCTGTGGATACAAAACAAAGCTAGTTGGAAATATAGGGAGAGTACCCTTATTAAAATTGCATTTGGAACACAGTGTGGTTAAAAAATAAAAAAAGGAAAATGGAAGCACATTTATTTGCACTCTCGCCTCTCAGATCCAAGCTCAGAGGTGGGTCTGTAGAGGGGGTAGGAAGAATTGCTAGATGGATATATTCTTTTTCCCCTCTCTTTCTTCACCTCAGTTTGTTTTATATGCATATTTTCCTGTTCCACATCTCTTCAGCACTACTGACTAATGGAATGGGTGACAAGGATCCAAAGCACATGCTGCTGCCCAGCTAAACGTAATGGGAAGTGGATGGAGTGGGGGRCATGCTGAGAGCCCGAGTGCCAAGAAAACAACCTCTGGCCTTCCACCATCACATCTGACATTTTGGGTCCACTGGCATGTTTGACATTTGGGGTCAGAACTGCACAAACCACAGAATGCTTCCCCTCTTGCCCTGGTTTTTCTTTCTCTTCTGTGGACGGTGTATGCAAATCTTTGCAAAAGAATGCAGTGAAGATTTGCTGTGGGAAAACTCTTCTGGGGCTAATCGGAGGGGAGGGATGCTGGGACTCGCAGGAATTAAAAGGCATGGCTTCTGCAGTTACACTGGATATGTATGTTAAGTGTCATTGCATCCCAAGGCAAAGAATGTGTCTGATAGACAAGTCATGATAGTGCTTTGGGAAAAGCAGTTTTAGAACAATGGATTACTGTAGTTCCATTTCRTATATGTCATTTTGTAGCCTTTCTGGAAGGAAAAGCTGTCTCTATTAAACAAAAATCAAAAAAATATAATTGTTGGAAGAAGTTCAGACATATTTGCTCCTTTTCCAAATTTCATTAATCTCCTTGAACAGAAGAGTTGACTAATTCTATGGGCTTATAGCCAAGCWTCCAAAAAATAAAAGTTAAGAGCAAATATCGCTGCTTGTTGCAGGGGTATTTCCTATGTCTATTCCCCTAGTAGTACTATTCAAAAGAATCAAAAAAGTTTAAAATATGGTGTGATCTTAGACAATGAATCTTTTTGATGTCTGGAAAAATTGAGTAAATATGTAAATTCCTTCTTTAAAAGGAAAAGACTGGTTTTCTAGTGGTTGTATTTGGGGAAGTGCTTATGTGGGTTTACAGGCTGATGCAGGAATGAAGGAACAAACTTGTTTCCAAAAACCAGCAAACTTATTTGTCTTTATGTGCTACACTATTTAATCTTCAAATGGTCCTGCCGAGTTGTAGCCAATCTGGGACCAAAACCAGCTTCAGTTTTCAGCCCTCCAGTTTTTAACATGTTGAGCACCCTCAAGACTGGCAGAAAACAATCACAATGTGGCTTTTGATGGTGTAGGATCAGACCCTTGAAAAGAGCTGAGAATCATCAACCCCTTGTGATTCTAAACTCTTAGCAAACAACAGAGATGGAAAAACAGCCAAAACTAAAGTTCACTTGAACCCCTGTTGTCTGAGGTCATTTTGTGAATATCGAAAGAAAATCTGCTTTGAATATGTTCTTCCACTTCAGTTGTCTAAAAAAAACCCTTCAGGGTCAAAGAAAGGGCACCRTAAATTCTGAATATCTGAAGATGTGGAGCTGATGTATATCCACTAAATGCTAACATAATTAAGACATGACATCATCCTTCAAGCATTATGGGTGCTGCATTTTGTATTGTAAATCCTTATCTAGCTTATAATATTCTGCAAAGGGCTTAGTTGTTTTTTTCACTCGGCACTTCAGAAATGTGTATTAAAAATTATAAAAATGAAATCGACTTCATAATTGATTTTTTATGGATGTTATTTGTTTTGCCACGAATATTTCATAAACAATTTTTCCTTAAAGTATAGCATCATAAGATGTGCAACTGAGAGAGACAGATGGCAGTGGATGCATGTGAATTTATATGAAATTAATGTTATCTTTAAATTTAAATTCTTTGTTAATAGGTTGTATTTTTCCGTTAATTGTTTTATCTTTCTAGTTTTCAAATCAAAGAGGAGTTTGCCATTGTCTTCATTAGAACAGGACCGGGTATGTTATCCCCATTTTTCCATTATAGTTACCTTTGTGATTCATTTGAAAAGTGGCAATGAAAGAAATGGTCCAGAATCTGTAACACTTTCTCCCATGTAAAAACCTTTATTCTCGCGAATCATCCCGCTGGGGTCATTGCATAAAGAGGAGTTGCAAGGCACAGACGACTTTTCTCAGCTACATGAATTCTGACTTTGTCAAGCTCACATGTGGTGCAGCCGAGGCGATGAAAAAGTGGCTGAGAAGATGAGGAGGGTGGAGACCTTTCAATTTCCCACAGCACAGGATTTCTAGGGACATAGAGGAGGGGAAGCAAGTATGAAAAGTCAAACATTGCTCTGCACAGGGCTCGTCTTGAGGCCCGATTGCTCCGAGCCCATTGGCAGAGCTCCTCCTGAGTGTGCCAGAGACTCCTGAAAGTGCCRTGAGCAGATCCTGCACGATGGGGACACTTGGCTGCTGCTGAGATTTCTGCTTTGAAACAAATCTGGGGTCACTTTGTGCTTCTGTGGAGGGAATGGGTGGTGTCAGCTCACGGGCTGGGGCTCCCATGCACAGGGTACATCTGATTTTGRCCATCCAGAAGTTCATTGCATCCTATAGTAAACAGGTTTGGAAAGGAGTCTCTCTGCATTGATGCGGGGATTTTGAGAGCTGCCTTAGAACTRACACTTTTGAGAGTGAATTTAGGCGAGATGAGTGGCACCCTGAGCCAAATCCTTGGCATTAGTATCACCATCAACTAAACATAATCTGTGAGCAACTCRTAACCCCGCAGGCTCCCTCCAACAAGATTTTTCTCCTGCCTGGTGCCCTGTGCTGCACTGCCACATGCTYGGATAAAGCAGGGCAAGCCCACTGGGTGAGGACAGCATTACCACCCGAGGATTAGCTCTGCAACAGCAGATGGCAGAGACCTGTTAACCTTTTGCTTTAGTGGGTATTAGGGGAGAGGGTAACAAGAGTATTCCATCACTAAGGATGTATCAGGCAGCATTAGCAATGGATAATTTGAGGGGTTAAGAAGTCTGCCCTGTGGGAATTTCTTAAAAAGTTAATCTTTTATAAAGATTGAAAGTTTCACAGGCACAAAGTTTGCCTCAGAGAGATTTAGTTCTTTTAGCCTATGATCTTGATACTTGCCAAAGGACAAACTAAATGTGAATTTGCATCATGCCTTCACATGTGTTTCACATATTTTACATGTGGTGTCTAAATGGCTTCTGTGACCTTAGTGCGCGGATCACACGTTTTTCACATATGCTTTGTATGGTTCACATCTGTTTGAAACATTGTTTCTGACAGTAGAAATCATTATTGTTTTACAGCAGGCTCTAGTAATTTAATTCAAGCAGCAGAACTTGAGAAGATGCAGAGTGGTTTTGGTTTAGATTTTGTGTTGACTGCTACCCATTATAATTGCATACCAGAGGAGAGATTCACAACCCAGGCCAGAGTTTTCAATTAGGGTGATCAAGATTTTTTGTCAACACTGTTTTTCTCCCCAGTGAATACGCTGACTTGTCAAAGTTGTCTCTTTTGCAAAAAAAGTGACTGGTCCAAATATTGTTGTATACTGATGGGTTTTCTGGGTCTGATTGAATTTATGCACAAAGCTGGGAAAGGAGTGATCCACAGATGGGTTTGGGGAAGCTAAACTTAATTTTTTATTCTGTAATATTAACAGTACAACTTGATCACGGCTCTTTCATTAACCCTTTTGAGTGCCTCCGTGTCTCGACTGGGCAGCTGGTTTRTCTGTGCCTCATTGAATTGTTTCTACAAACTGGAAAATGTCCCACAGAAGGAACTTGAAAATGACAGACACTTTTGCCAACATTCTTGATACACCACATGCTTAATTATTAATACAAGTAGAATTCCTCCAGTGGTTCATTCTGCTACTGTACAGAGAGAGCTCATACCAGATCAATCAGACATGTAAACAAGTGCTTAGCCTAAATGAGACCAAACAAAAACCTGAAACTTGGTCCCTCACTCTCCACTTCCAAACAGTTGTGCTAAAGTGAACAGGTGTGTTCTGTAATGRCAATTTCAAAATCATTTGCAAAATATTGAGGTCACCCAGGCAGTGTGGAGAGGCTTGAATTCACCTATGATTCTGTCTTCCAYCAAGTGAGAAAGGCCTGCCAGCTGCTGAATTTATTTCCCATGCTTTTTTCCATTTATTTCTATGTACCTTCCTCAGAGTTCAGTCAAACRCCTGTTTCCTTGCCTATCACAAAAAGCTTGTTTTAAATTGCAACGTATTTTCAACCTCAGATAATTCTAATTGTAGGTGGTAAAATATTTCTTTTTTAATTTTAAGTTTGATCAGAGAAAGATAGAYCTTGAATTACAGGTTTTCACGAAACAATGCCCTCCAGCCTCCACTACCATGCTGCAGCTGCAGACCTAGAGCTGTGTGCACCTACCATGCTTGTAAAGAAATAGGAGCAGTCAGGACTATTGCACTTAGGAATTGGGGCATTGATATGCATGCAGAAGTGGCCATACTGCATGTTGCACGATGGAATACATGTTTTCAGTCTGAGCAGGGTCTGAATGACCCTTTAAGCAGAGAACTAGTCAGTAATTTGAAGTACTAAATTGAGCTTTGTGTTTATTAACACCTCCTKTGCTCTTCCCTGCTAACAATACTGAAAAGTGCATTTGTTCTGGTTTCCAGTGTGGACAAAAGGAACAAATAAAGGTAAAATGGTGTGGTCAAAATGGCAGAAGGTGAGTATATCCCTGGCAGGACAAAATACGTAATGTGGGCTCTGATTCTGACTCTGTGTYTTTTGAAAATCATGCTATGAACAAAAATTTCAGTTACTTGAGGTATTATGCCCTGGTCTTTTATATTTTCACCTAATAGCTTATTAGATAGCCTTCCAAGGGAATGTCTCTTATTTATGCAKTGGTTTTTGCTTTTTCCTTCCACAACAATCCCACCCTTCCCTTTGAGGGCAGAGGGTCCTGAATACAATGGTTCAGCTAGTTGGGGATGGAGGAGTCATGCAAAGGAAAGGTCACGAAGGGGGGTCCCTGCTGCTCATTCACCCTGCTTGATGGCATGCATCTTCACAGCAGATTTATAGGGTTTKCATAAAGGGCTGAGCTTGACAAAGGCACAGGGTCAAGGAAAAAATTAATTGATACCCCCTCCACAGGGGGGAACTGCTGCTGCATCTCATAATCAGCAGTGACATATTTGAGTCTGGATTTGGGAGCGTGTTTGTGTATTCCATCTCTCAGCCCATCACAAAGCCCCTGCACATGGCCTGTTTACTCAAGCTTTTCACAGGCATGCAAGATTTGGCTCAAAAAGAACAAACTCAAGCCACAAAGAGGACCCCTGAAAACATAACATTAAGTCTAAGAAGCTATGATTTGCCTCTCCTCTCCTTGAAGTATACATGCAAAACTCATTAATGCTAATGATAGTCTCGGAACAAATGAGCCATGTTATGCCACGGCTACTTTATCCTATAGGCAGAGCAGGAATGTGGCACCACTCACCCAACAAGTTACCTAACACAGACTTGGCCTCATGTTGAAAGAGATTTGAAGCTGTAGGCAGTTAAATACATAGCCTGCCCCTTAGGACTGCCACCGTAAATAAGCATTTTAAAAGAATCTCAGTCTTTAATGAAGAACAGAGGGAATTTTCAATCAGTAATCAGAAACAGCTCTCAAAATCAGGGATAGTGGAGCGGTATGCATATTTTTATTTGGTGCACAGAAAATGCATTGTTTCTGGGCTATTGCTGTAAGTAGACTCACTGTACTGTTAAAACCTTAGTGGATCCTGCCGGGTTTGTGATTCTCTGAGTATTAAAGGAATTAGAGAAAGCCTTCTAAAGTAGTTAGAGGCACCACAGTGAGAAATGATTACCCACTTTAAAACCAGCCATGTACAATTAAAAAGAAAAAAAAAATAAATGAGAGGGAGAATAGATGCACATAAAAAAGACTGAGTTTAAAGAAAGGAAAAAATGATTTAAAATATCTGTTATAATCATTCTAGACACTGTGAGACTGCATGTGCTGCAAAAGAAGATGGAGAAGTAAAAAGACACTTATCTAATCGTCTGCAAATTATAGTAAGAACTACATTAATGAGACCTCAAGATATATCCCTGCTAATGAGTCAACAGGATTCTCGGGAGTAAATGAAATTCCATGCTGCTGTAGCAAAATGTACTTCAGTCACAGCAGAAATTCATTATTAGTAGAGACGATATAAATAAAAAAAATTGTTAATATTCAAAACTGTAATTGGTGAGGCTCACGTGCTGAAATGCTAAAACTGTAAAAAATCCATTAAAAATAACCACAGTCCTGCACAATATGATATAAATACAAATATATGTAAAATATATTATATAAATACAAATATATGTAAAACAAAAGAAGCTGAGGCCATAAGCTATCAAAACAAGGAAGTGAGAAATGCTTTTTTTTTTTGTTTAAAGAAATAGATACGGGGAAATATAGAGAACTGTGACACACAAATATATGTGCTTTGACATCACATATAATCAGTTTTCTTCTCCTCACCTTGTACAATTCTGCTGTCTTTTTCAGTCCTGTGCAGCGGTTATTTCTTATTCTGTTGACTTAAGGTTTTTGGAGAATTCTATTTCTGGAACAATGCTCAASCTGTTGGAAAGAAATCCATAAAGGATATATTGCCTTCATCTTGTCACCATTTCATAACTTTTGTAAAAGTCTTGGTAAGACTTGAGTTTTCGACTTGAGAAACAGACTGAAAGAAAGAATCTGAAATATATTTTCCAATCAGATAGATCAACCCAGACATAAATGTCCTATTTCTGGATACTATTTAGCAAACACAGGGAAACAAATGGTTCAAAGGAAATGGCTCAGGCAATACAGAACTATTGCCTGATATTCATGACCAAGATGTTAAGTCTTCAATTTAAATTTTAGCTGTGAATTTGAACACCTTTCCTGACTTACGTGCAATTACTGAAGGGGTCAGTCAGTAGTCAGGTAAATCATTCAAAATGGAATMATATCAACAAGAAATATGAAGAATAACCTTCCCTGAAAACACATAYGCCCTATTGGAGAAGATTTTATTGTGAGAAAGAAGCAAACATTGTATTTTTAGGTGCTTAGAGGCAGATGAGACATTTAAATCTGGTTATGATTTAGGTCACTAGAGTGCTGAAGTCATAAAAGAAGGAGAGACAAAGCAGAGATGAGAATAAATGGGTTTGAGGCCAAATCTTTCTTTAACCATTAAACCTGTTCAGAAACAAGTGCCTCAGAAAATTCACAGTGTTCTGAACATGTTGTAGGCAACTGTTTCATCATTTCTGAAATATTTTGTCAGTGTTGTCTCATCTGAAATAAGTCCTTCAATCTATGTAGAACTCATGAACAGTTTTGGCTGTTCTGAAGATGAATTTTTAAGAAAACTAATAATTTACCAAAAAACAACTTCCTCCTCTCAAATTTAGTTCAATTATCCTAAGCAATGCCAACATCACAGGGTATGTTTTGACACATAAAGAAATCTGTGGGGTATTTAATTAGTTGGGTTTCCTTTTATTTTAAGTTAAAGGCATCGAATTTATTGCACTACTAAAGAGTTTTCCATCGGACTTTAACTTCTTATTTCATGAAATCTGGCAAAATTTAAGTCATGGAAGGCAATGGAAATGCGCCGGCTCCTAAGAAATCTAAACGTGGCCAGGAATGCGCAGTGATGAAATGTCTTAGAACTCTTCAGTTTCTTTAGCCAAGGGTAATCTCACTAAAAATTACACATACATGAAAAGAAAAAGAGGTCATCAAATCATTTCCTTACAGTCATCGACATCATCATGAACTGGGGCCTGTTCCAAAGCATCCACGTGTCTTTCTTTCCTCCAACTCAAGGGACTATCTTCTTGCTAACCTCCGTAGGCTTTATCTTATTTCCAATTGTTTCTGTAGCATTTTGCTCTGTTTCTCATCATCTAATGTGTTCATCAGTGTCCTTTGGCCCTGATCCCAAAGCCAAGCCTTCTAACCGTCTTCATCCTTTTCACAAGAATTAATTTWAAGTCAAAGGAAATAGGGGCATAACTGTTGCAAAATACATTTTAAAACGTAGTGAGAATATGGGTCATCTTATACACCAAATATTTTTGGGCATATTGCTAATTTGAGTTACTTTTAGAAGGGTTCCTTTACAACATAAATCCCATGTGATGTGGCAGCTGCTGTGTTATCTAGTATGTTTCCATAAAACCACATTATGTTGTTGTGTAATCCCAAATGTACATTCATTGTGAAAGCTATGACTGCCAAGACACCTAATTTTTTCAGCTTTTAATTGCTCAGTATGTCTGTGCTTTTTTTGTGCTTGAAAGGATAACTCATCTTTTTTCCTAATCCATTGATTTTGTCCTTATGTTGAAGTAGATATCCACTGGTWAAAGCTGCACTCTGCTGTGCTTCCTGTGGGATATTACAGAAGGCAAGTTCTCCACCTGACATCTGCCTTTACTAGACTTTCACATCTCAAA
Source organism: Malurus melanocephalus (assembly GCF_030028575.1). NCBI lineage: Eukaryota > Metazoa > Chordata > Aves > Passeriformes > Maluridae > Malurus > Malurus melanocephalus. The sequence continues at coordinate 361,624 of NW_026623827.1, read as the reverse complement.
TTGTTTGACTTGGGCATTATTATTAGTTCTGTGTGGTGTTGAAACAACAAAACATAAACAAGAGCATTAAACAGAAAAACTTTAATTTCAAAAATTATTTCTTAATGAAAAAGAGCAAAATACTTAACAGAGGTGTCCTTTTAAATATTTTTCTCCTAGCAATAGTAATATTTTCAATGCCATCGGTAATATTAAGTTTTTTTGGCTGATTAGTATTTACCTCCAAACTTCCCTAGGCACAAAAAGAGCAAGTCCTTTTCAAAGTGGAATGCACTATGTAATTATTCAGTTTTAGAGATGTAACTGAAGGGTTGTGTTAGCATTAGTGTTATCTGCTAAAAAGTATGCAAGGCAATTCATTCTGTGGACAGTTTGAATGGCTAACATTTCAAAAGGGGAGTTATTTTCCTGTGTTTTATTTGCCTCTGTGCAAAATTTAATATGAGATTTTTTTTTTAAAAAAAAAGTGTTATGCCAAATCCTGAATTTTGTGGAATAAAAAAAAAAAAAAATAAAATGAGGTAGAAAAGTTTATGAGGTCTGAATCTGGAGATTGTAAGACCAAGTCTTGTCTTCTGTGACCAGAGAAATCAGTGCCCATTGCTTAGAGACAGTGAATGTGAATCTTTTGCCTCTTCTGAACCATCAAAGATGTCTGATCTGCTTCCCATCTCCAATCTAGAAAAATTAGCCTAAGKAACTATTACACAGGCTGTAGATGTTCTAGGTTTGGTTTGGTCAGAAAGGTTTTTAACCTGACATCTTTCAACAGACTAGGCTGCATGAAGCTGTTCACCAAGCCCCCTTTCCACCTGACCTCTTAGAATGAATGATGAAAATTTGTCCTCTTAGTATGAAAATTATGAGTCTTCCTTGTCAAAGAGGGAGAGCAGGATGTGGGATAGTGTTCAATAATGCAAAGGATACATGTAAGAGTGATTCATATTCACCACTTCAGAGCAGTAATGAAATAAAATATGTTTGTGTATCATGCATGTTCACACTAGGAACCCATATGATATCTTACATAAAGTTTCTAATTTGTAACAACGACTAAGGTAATTGCAGTTGTAAGGAAATGGATTTTCTCTTCTGCAGTATCACTCACAAGAATATTTTGGGTAAGATTTAGGGTACATCCAATGTCACTTTCTGCCTAACAGCAGTCCTAGACGCTTCTGAGGAAAGTGAAAGGAACTTTTCTTAGGTGAAATGTCTAAAA
>NW_026623827.1:350438-360382 GCF_030028575.1 Malurus melanocephalus | reverse complement strand
CAAAACATATTCACTGTTATAACTATGGATACTTTTAGCATCTGGATAAAATCAAGTCTCACTTTAAATTTGGTAACAGAATTATCTTGTATGCACAGCTTAGGAAAATATTTCCCTGTCTCAATTTTGAATTTGCTGCCTTTTAGTATCCCCAAATGTTCCCTTTTTCTTATGCTATGAGACAGAGACAACAAAAATATTCAGAATATCTTCTGTATAATTCTTTGGGTACAGATCTTCGTAGAACTTTGTTTTGTCCATTTTCTTTTTCTTTTTTTTTATTGCTGAAATTCCAGTCTCTTAAATCTTTTCTTCAGAATGAAACTTTCAAGAAGCACTAAAATTTGAAAATCAAAATGTAAAGAGGAAATTAGTATAGAAAATAAAACATAGACCACCTCCTTTTTGTAAGATACCCATTAGATTATGAAAGAGATTAATCAAAAGAGATGCCTCCCAAAATATTTGTAATTCAGTGACTGAAAATGTGCTCATCTTTAAAATAAAGAAAGTTCTTTCAAATTGTTCAATTATTAGCCAATACAAAGCTCAGAGCTGTATTTTACAAGGCTCTTGTAATTGATTTTGTTTCTTCCTTACTGCTTCATATTTCTGTGGCTATAGATAGTAGATGGTTCTGCAGTGAATAGAAAGCTTTAACAGATGATGAGTTTTACAGACGTCATAAGAAAGTAGAAAAAATTTTTCCATCATTGAGTTACTCTTAGCYACATCATTTTAGTTGCTGTTCATAAAGAGTGTAAATAACATAAAAAAGAAAGTAGTTATGATTTCACAATTTAACTCTGATTTAGCTATTCTTGGACAGTAGGATTTTATGTTCATTCTTATCATTATAATTTTATGGCAAGGACATTTCATATCTTAGCCAGCCCTGATGTGAACATGCCTTCACTGACGTCACTGAAAGGGGAATTCTGGTTTATTCTCTATGGCCCTCTACAAAGAAATAAACCACCATTAATGTGTTACAAACAGCTTAACAGCATCTTTCACTTAATCTAAAACTTTTAGTCACAATGCCAGCTTTTAGCTTTGATTTTAATTTTCTGCAGTACCCAATGGTACAATGGGCAAAATGCCAGGAAACAAAGACTAAGATGAAATTCCTCTGAGAAAACTTTCAAAGCATTTCAATCAGAACACCATGGGCAAGTCATGGAGACACAGCTACTGCATTTCACTTGGTTCATGTTGCTGATAGATGTGGATCCACTGTGAAAGAAAAGGAAATATGAACGAACTGTTCGTTATATCATTTGCCACTGGTTAACAGAGATGCTAGACACTTGGGTGTCACAGAGAAAAAAACTTTTAAAACATCAGTCATATTTCTTTAGTGGGTGATTTCAGTTGGCTTTCATTAAAGAACAGCTAAAATGTACCAAAATAATTCACGTGCATAAATATTGCCTTTCATTTACAGCTGTGCAGTGGAGAATGCTTGAGATGGTCTCCAGCTGCTTGTTTTAATTCCATGTAAGTGCCAAACACAGGCCAGAGCATCTGGGCATCAAACCAGCTTTAGACCCTTTTCCATCAAATACGCTTGCTCGGAAGTAAATATGGAGAACTTGGGAGATACACTAGTTTACTAATTTATGTGAGAGCTTTGGTCAAATTTTGGACTTATGAGAGAGGTGGACAATGCATGACCAAAAGGAAAATCACTTGTCAGGAGGTTCTCAGGGACTGGGGGTGTTGGGGGGGATCAAAACCCAAAATTGTTAATGCTGTGTTGGTAGTACCATCACCAGCTGAACTCTCCACAGTAGCCATACACTCCATGCAAAATCAAGAGCTGATCAGTGCTGTATTTACAGATCTCTCTTTTAATGATTAGGGCTCTAAAGTGGGAGGCACTCAGAGCAAAATCTATAAACTAGGTAACCAGAAACTGCTGCACCACTGGCTACCTTGACCTACTGGATACTGACTGAACTTGAAGGCACACCATAATGCCAGAGTATGGGAAAAACACAACCAAAGATGTGTGCAACTRCTACCAGCACTGTTATGCCTCTTCCAGATTCAGCTGCAACATAATTTGTGAAAAAGGGTAAGAAAAATATACAATAAACTGTATTGGGCAAAGGGTTACAAAGCATACTCAATACTGGCATTTATTTATTCATTCATGTATGCCACAGAATTTCTTGATTATTACAGTAACTGCCTAGAAGCAATTAATAATGACTGCATCTGTCTTGTTGTTTTGAAGCTCAATTTGTCAATATAGCAATGTTTTATTCTTGAGAAAAGGAACATAGAGCAAAACTTTTTAAAGAAAAAGCATACTTTTTTTTCTATTCAATTAAAAAAAAGGCTTCACAAAAGCCTTAGTTTTATTCACCTTCAAGGAAACCTCATATAAGWGGAAGGCTTTTGACTGCAGCAACAATAGCATAAGTATTCACACAGCTATCTGGAAAAAACATGCAAGAAAGCTTTGCTCCAGATTTATTTCTCATATTTCATCAATGCAGGGCAGAAGAAAACTTCTTTGGCCTGCAGACAAAGTGACTGTCAGACACAATTACATATAGGTACACACTGTTAAACTAAGTTAAACATTTTTTGCATAATATTCCTTCCATCCCTATGAACWCTCCTTTGCACTAAGTACACTTTACAATTTAGTGGAATTAATTAGCTACTGACTAGAAGCCCTTATTAACAACCCATTTKCTTGTTTGTGGATTTGTTTTTCCATTGACTGAAAGATACAATAGCTTAAACTCAATATATATAATTGCTATTTATTCATATTCATATTTAGTGCTCTCTTTGTCCACCACGTAACCTAGGGTGGGTCCAGTTACGTGTGCTTGTCTGGAAATCATCAGCACAAGGTCTATAGCTGGGGAGGGATTTGGGGAAATTATGCTAGGTGTTGTTCTTGCTGTCTTGCCGACATCTGATTATTCCARGATGATCTTTAGGAATGTTGCCACTATAACTACCAAAATCATTGTAAGGTTGTCTAGGAAACCTTTTCTGTTGAGAAATCTGTTGATTAAAGGATTTCTGTGTTATTTTTGCTGTTGATTCATGGAGTGGATAATTGGGTTTTGGTTTCTTTAGTGGAAGCTTTTTACAATTGTTATTGGACAGTACAACGCTAAGGGCCTTGCATTAAAGGCAGTCAGAGTTCACCTCTCCAAATGAGAAACATGTAGCAAGGAAAAAGTATGCTTGCAAGTCTGAAATTATTCTCTTGAAATCACTGGGTTTTGTTTTAAATTGCGGAAACAGGTAAAAATAATTTTTAAAAAGTTCAATTCTCATAGCATTTTATTAGAGAATTAATAAATCAAAAATAACCAGCAAAAAGCCTATTCTAGATCATGTTCCAGCCATCACAGAAAGTAGTGGTGGTTGTTACCTGAGGTTTTTGTGTACATTGGTGCAAAGGATTAGCTTGGAGAGATTAACTAAAGTATAATCAATTCAGATTTATCCAGAGCAAATAATCCAAACTGACCTGATCACTTTCTACAACAAAATAGCATCTTCTGTAGACATGGAGAGAGCAGTGCATGTTTTTTACCTAGACTTCAGCAAAGTGCCCAACCCTGGTTCCCACAGCTTTGTCCCAGACTATCTGGCAATGTGCACATTGGATGAGTTGTCTAATAGTTGGGTAGAAAATTATCGAACAGGTTGCACTCAGAGAGTGGTATGCAATGGTTTTCACTCAGGTTGAAGTGGGGTGCTCCAGGGATTGATACTGGGCCCCAAGGTGTCCAACATCTTCATGGATGACCTGGATGATGGCATTTAAATCTCATCAGGTTTGTTGATGGCACCAAACTGGCTGAACAGGGGAACACATCACAAGGAAGAACCATCTTACAGATAGACCTGGGCAGGCTGGAAGAAGGAGAGAGAAAAACAAGAATGAAATTTAAAAATGACAAGTGCCAGGTCCTGCACGGGTGATGGAATACCTGAAGGGCCCAGTAGAGGCTAAGYCCTGTGTGGCTGAGGAACAGCCCTGCTGAAAGTGACCTGGGGGTCCCGGTGCACCCTGGAGAAGAAATAGCTCAGCACATCTCATCCATTCTGATAGATTTAAAGGACAGATAAAGTGGACAGAGTCTCTCTCCTCCCAAGAAGTCACATGAAGACAAGTTGCACAGGGAGATGCTTTATCTCAGCATAAAAAGAAATTATTTTACAGTGAGAAAAATAATTCATTGGAATAACTTCCCCGTGGACATGGAAGAGTCTCTATCACTAGAAGTTTTCAAAACATAACTGTACAGGGACTAAGCAATCTTTCAAGGTCCCTTCCAAGCYGGGCTGCTCTGTGATTCTATGAGTCACCTATCCCACTCAGGTGGAATGTCACTGCTGTGAGGAAGAAATTCTCTGTTTATGCATGGCTGAAACTCTGAGCAGCACTGATCTGAAATCGTAAAAGAGGAGTTTTCATGTTAATATGCAGGATGTGGCTGTGGCTGCTATAGTTTCTGTACCCAGACTGTACCCAGTCTGGGAGGTTCTGTACCCAGAGGGAGGTCCGTGGTACTGACCAGCCAATTCCAGTAAGCAGCGAGTTTATTCAGCCATCTGTGCTGTCTGTCTAGTGAGGGAAAAAGTGGTAACAGAAGAAGAAAGCTGTTTTCASTTAGAATGAGTGCCATGATAATGGATTTATGTCTTCTCTTCTGAACAACTGCACCTCCCTATTTCTAATAACACTCACTGTAGAAGAAAATGGCACCATTGGGGAATGCTGGCCTTTTACAGTCCATCTTCCCATGTCACTAGCCTGGCATTTAGCTTGGTAAAGGCATGAAGTGACACATCTTTATGTAATCAGATTTCACTGATGTTTAGGCGAGAAAAATTAACCAAGCTGACCAAATAATTTTGTGCCTCAGTAGTATGAAAACTGACACAAACCACATGGAGAGAAAGCACAACTGCCTCTCTTGAATTACAGGATTCCGCTGTTGTAAGACTCATCAGTTAAAAGATATTCCGCYTCCAGGAGTTTTGTATTTTTCCAGAATGAGGAAATTTCCCAGCTGGTGTCCTTGTTAATTTTGGGGGTAAAAAAAAAAATAAAAGAAACAAAAAGAAAAAGAAAGAAAGAAAAAAATTCATAAATTTCTTGTCCTGCGGCCCAGTAAAAACTATGTTATCTTTGCTGGTAATGTACCACAGATTTGTGGTGAATGTACCTGGTACTAACTGTGAACACCTTACTCCTGGCCTATTAGGCTGTTTATCAGCTGGTTATGAGAACACGCTTTGTGAAGCAGAGCTTGGTGCCACGTGTCTGCTGGTATTCCCATGCAGGATAGCACCATGGGATAAATGGGTGCAGGCTGAACACAGGCCAAGAGCTGTAGGAACACAGGCTGTTGGAGAAACACACCATTGAGTGCTGGGAAAAGTCTGCTTTGAGCATGGCAAAGAAAGAAACACCCTCCATGGTGATGCAGTTCCTGTTCAGGGCTCGTGGCCAAGGGTCATGGACAGCCTGGAGATTCTGATGGCAAAAATCAGCATCTCAGATCTGGGAGGGATCACCATGATGGGGATTGCTGTCACAGACTGCTTGTATGGTGGGCGGACCTGCAGGCTCAGCCTGCTCCTCCTGCCTRCCTCAGGGATCCCAGGCCCTGCTCTCTGCCCCAGAGAGCTCTCCCCTGAGCTTCTGAGAGTCCCTTGTCCTTGCAGTCCATTGCTCTTCTCCCTGACTGCCTCTTGTTCAGCCCCAGCTCTTTGGGGGCCTCTCTTCTGCTGACCACTCATCCATCTACAGGGGCACTGGGACTAAGCAGCCCATGTGTGCATGAGGATGTGCTTTTTCCCCTCCAGGTTAAWAATTTTTCTCCTCTGCAGTGCTCTAACTCCTCAGTGAAGACCTGCACATAAACTCAATTCAGCTAGTTATTATTTTTGGTAAAAGCGCATATGAGAAGAAAATAAAATTGAGGTGACTWATCTGCAATTCTTACAGTAAGAAATTCTTCCCTGAAACTTTAAGAACCGATCCTGTCATCTATTCAAAGCTTTTTTCTTTTTTTCTGTCATTTCTCTCACCTGTATTATATTCACTGGACATTGAATCAGGCTCTTTGTTTTCAAGGAGTCATATGGAATAGAAATCAACAGTTCTAAAACTGTGAAGATCATTACTGTCACAGAGAAAAAAGGAAGTCYTGGTCAGCCAAAAGCCAAATCCTTGCTTTCCAAGCAGAGTGAATGTGGTTTGGGACGCACTTATTACTGAGGCACCACATCCAGTCCCAGACTTTCCTCTTTCCAGCAGMTATCTTCTGAAGCAATCAATGTAATGATGGAGATTCATTTGCTTATAATGCAAAGATCATTTGCAAGAGCCCTGTTGATGACTAGGCAGTGTGGAATACATCTCAGTTTATAGAGAAATTTGTAGCAGACTTGATAAAAATTGCAATCTTTTTTATGCTCATCACAACAGACGACCAACTTAGAACAAAGAAATACAGACCTCCAGTTTTACTCATAACTATTCCACTCTAGTACATTAGCTTATAAAGATTTTATTTCAGCTGTGCTCTGAGTAGTATCATTGTTTCGTATGATATAGTCTCTACTATAATTAATGTATACTCACAGTGTAGAATTGTCAATAAAATATGCTGTAATTGCTCAAATATCTGTCAGTGATTGTCCATCATGCCTGTATGATAATATGCAGTGATAATATCAAAACATTGGAATATATTGTCAGATCTAGAGTCAGTCTTATAAACAACCATTACAGTCATGTCAATTACATCAGAGAAGATACAGATATTAGGGCGCATATTTGGGGGCGGGGGGGGGGTTGAAAATGAAATTATTCCACCTAATGTCATCTGTGAAAAGACAGCAATATCTCTCATAACAGCTGAAGAATCAGAAGTCCCTGATTGCTAGATGCTGAAATATTCCCCAGTGACAATTCTTTTTGGAATAATAAGAGACAGAAGTGCCACTTCCAATTCTGTGCTGTCAGCCTGTAAGGCCGAAAATCCTGTGGGTACCATAACACTTCCATTTTGCCGAGAATTTCCTTAACTTGAGAGTTAAGGCACCCTTCACAAGGTGATGGGATTTGTCTTTGGCTCCAGAGGGACTGGGATTTCCTCTTTGGTGCGCTGCTTTTCAGATCTGCATTATAAAGAAAAATATAACAAACAAACAAATATTGAAACAAATTACAAACTTTCTATCATGTCCTGTTTGGGGTTTCAGCTGGTTTTGATTCCTGCAGTCTGGAAAGACAATGTGATAATCCCTGATGACACAATACAGTAATGACTTTTAAACTCTGATGTATTGCTGAAGATACTGTTATACAGATGCTTGACACACACACACACAAAACACTTGTATAACGTTCTGTAACACATATGTATACACACATATGCGCAAATAATACACCATGCTGCCTCTGTAATGCTAGAAATTAGAGAATTACTTTGATTCCAATTTCTTGCCTCCTGTCACTCACATGCCTCTAATTCYAGGGATCGCTTTCTCTCCGAGGGACTTTGTGGGAAGTTGCATTCCCAGGGATGCCAGCAAATAAGTAACTACAGTGTACAGAAAATACATCTCAGCGTTTTTGAGGAAGCTGCATAAGTGGAATTGATTTAGMTAAAAATGTGCCTGTAAATTGATAAGGGAATCCAGGAAAGCAGAAAAACCCCAAAGCTTTCAAAAGCTTTTTTTAACACTGTGTTTCTACACTACCAAATATAGTGGTAACATTCTTTTCCTCTAATTTTTCCAAAGCCAAACCAAAAAAAGGGGCTTTATTTATGGAAGGCCCCATAAAAATGATACTGAATTATAAAATGTRTAATAATATAGAATTTGTAGTGATAGTGTGACTTACATTTGCAATAAAAYGTGGAATCCATCTTCAAAGAACAGAATGCTTGGTTTTACAATAAGAAATTATAYAAGTAATAAAAAAATTCATTGTTGAGGGATTTGTTAAAACCAGATCATGGGTCTCAGCTCTAAGYGAATTTATTTTGAACCTTCTGAAGCAGACATTGCAAATTTTTACATTCTAATGAGTGAACTAAAAACACATATTTCAAAGAAAACAGCACTCATAAATTACATTTATGACACATGAGGTTGCTAACTGCTGTGCAGGGAGCACAGAGTAATGGTGCTAATATGCACTCTAGCTTGATTTTCTCAGTTCCCAACATGCTCTAATTCTACACTACAAATCTTTAAATGGCAGTTATATTTTAATTAATATGATTATGTGCTGCCATTAGCAAACCCTCCCCCAGCACATTTCTCCTGCCAAACCCATGAATGCCAGTAAACCATTAACATAAAAGGGCTGTTTGCTTATTAAATTCATCTACACAAATAGGCAAGGGTTGCAATTGTTGATTTGCCATTGAAAGAACAGAACATGAGCGAGTTGCACAGTAGCTGGCAGTTGCAATTATCTAGTGTAATTAAGTCTAATTTATAAGCCCCCCTCAAATGAGAAAGTAACAATTTTTGTTAATTAACAAGAGCATTTGTAAAGCTCGTTAACTCCATCATTCACCATCTGCCTGGGTAGACGGGAGCATGCAGTTATTATTGTGGGACATGTTGCATATGTGTATTTGTGCAGTAATCTGTTTGGAAAGTCTAATGATTGAGATGGGAGATAGAAATGGATGTTATATTACAATGAAAAGAAGATCTACTGTTTTCATTTATCTTTACGGCAATGCAAGTGCTTTGTCATTATCTTGTGCATACGGTTTCATTATTCTGATACAGCACTCTGTTACATTGCCTCATACCATCATCCCTACAAGCCTGCAGGGTACAAGAGCACTTATCTTTCCTGATGACTGTTGAATCATTTAAAACAAGTTATTAGTGAAACAATTAAAATGATATTGGTTCACAATTGTATTGATAGCTGCCAGGCATAATGAAACATTCTGAATAGCAGTTGGGGGTTCTCAGAATGGATAGAAAATGCTGTTAATCAGAGGCAAGAGAAACCTCTAAAGAAAAACTAAATTGCAAGAACACATTAATTGTATTGGAACATTTCATTTAATTGAGAACAAAGGGAAGGTAAAAATCATATTATCAATGTTTTATGAACATGAAGGAATAAGAAAATTACTATGTCATTTGTCACATATCTTCTGTCGGAAGTGTAAATTGAAAAGGCTGTATTTAACTTTAACGGGAGCAGGCCAAATACATCACGTTGTTACACATTTAGTTTTTCACTGGGATTGCAAAAACTGAAAGGAATAAGGATTTTTTCCCTGCTAAAAAGTGACTGTGAGTGAGCAAGCAATAAACCAGTTACAGTCTGCTAGTCAGCCATGTAAGGGAACAGGATATCTGGGCTCTCCTGCCCGTTCATGGAAGTCTTGAGAAATTGCCACTATAAAATCAGATATGAACAATGTGCAAATGGCACAGCACACACACTTCTTTCTCTTTTTCATTTTTTCTTAGGAAGAAGATCATGATTCATGTTGTGGCATTGCAATGCTCGTAAGAGGAGGATCTTTAATACCTCTGGTTAATAATAGGCATATTTGYCTGATCCAATGCTCCACTGTAGCTGCTGGAGAGGCTCAGATCAGATGATTCTCATTTATACAAAAGACCTTAATGTGGTCACAAATGTATATAATTTAAAGCCTCTTACCCTACACAATGTTATAAGGGTCTCTAGGTAAATGTGAATTGGTCCTGCTGAGTGGACTGAGCACTGGGTAAATTTACCTTAACCCCATACTCCATCACTACTGACCTCCGAATATCAGGCTGCAGGCAGAAAGGTTTGCCATTTGTACCAGGTTACTGGGTGGTCTGTGATTTTTCCCTAGAGTGACAAGGGGCATGAACAAATGGTATAGAAGCCGGACATCCTCCTTTTTTTT
>NW_026623827.1:347920-349688 GCF_030028575.1 Malurus melanocephalus | reverse complement strand
CCTTCCTTCCTTCCTTCCTTCCTTCCTTCCTTCCTTCCTTCCTTCCTTCCTTCCTTCCTTCCTTCCTTCCTTCCTTCCTTCCTTCCTACCACCCTGGCTTGGTACACATGTAACATCCCTCCTGTCCTCCACTATTGTCAAACTGCAATGCAAGACACTGAAACAATCAGAAATAATGTTGTTAAGGGGGTAAATAATCCGACTGTTATTCATTGCATGTGTCTTCTATTTTTAAATTCTTTTCTAATCTGCGGCTACTGACCAGGCTCAAAGTGCAACACTGGAGCAGTTAGCATTGTACTGTTAGCATGGCTATTCATATATTTGCAAACCCAAATAAATTCAAAACACTACACATATTATACTGAGTTATAATTAAAATGTATGGGTCTGGAAATAATGCATATTGTTAGAAATTAACAAAAGAAGGAGCTTATTAAAACTGTTTCTATCATGGAAATATTTAAACTCAATTTTTTATCTTCATGATAAGAATCAAATTACACCTACAAAATAGTTATTGCTTAATAGAGAGATGGAAAATGCAAAATTCATTGTAAACAGTTATTTTGACAATGTTTATGAAAACGAAGTGTTTGTTCTCCCAGTCTCTCAAGAGTTGAAAGAAGAAAGACAGACTAATCTTGGGAGAGGCTTAAGGCTGAACCCTGGTTTACAGAAGAGGACAAATAGCATTTGTTGGGTACATTGGCCCAGGGACYATGACAGGTGGGTGAGGTGAGCTTAATGGACACTTGGAGAAMGGCATGCACATTTTTGTGAGTGATTCCTCAAAAGATCAACCTGTAAAAAGTGCTGAGCACCTGCAGTTTTTAATGGTTTTAACTGTAATTCTGTGCATTGAGCACTTGCAGAATTCATTCCTGTAGTGGAAGGAGGGGGAAAAAAATCTCACTGTATATGTGGCTACCTGATGTTTAATTTTAAAGAAAAAAGGAAAGCTGGAGTTTTGCCTGCTAGAAAGGAAAGAAGTATATAGGCCAGACTTATTGTCTGCCTAGCAGATTTTACATTCAATTTTATTTTTGCATTMAATTTTCTGCCATGTGCATATAGAGATCAGCTGGGCAAGCACTTTCAGCAGGAAAAAAACCCAAACTTGTTTGTGGATAAATATGTTGATTCACATGCAAATAAGCTCATTCATACATGAATACGCATGTTTGCCTGGATAAAATATTCCAGACATTCGTGCTGAAAAAGTAAAAAGACCAGCAAAAGCAGTATGGATGATCACAGCAAAGTGAAGGAAGAAAACCTAATCAAAATCCTGTCACAGAGTGAGAAAAAGTATTCATAAAAATACAGTTCCATTAAATTTCTAATGTCTGCTTTTGCTTATTTACTTGTTAAATAAGGAAGGTTGTTCTCATAAAACCAGATTTTAAATGWGAATATTGCATACTTGTGTGACAAAGAGGTTGTGCGTATGGAAAAAACTTCCTAAGTGAGCTGCAGTGATGACGAGCCACACTTTCACTAATTTTGAACTGAAAATATATGAAAACATTTAWAGAAAAAAAGGGTGCATATTCCAGCAAAAGCCAATCCCTGTTTTGCAGCCAACAGTTTATTCATTTCAGAATGATAACTACGGTTTCTAACCTATGTTCTTAGGATAATGAAAGTTTCTATGGCACTGGTTCATCACTTAGACAGCACTGGCATGTAGAACAAGAGAAAAAGAAACCACATTAATTTTGCACCTGTTTTTTTTTTTTTTTTTTTTTTTTTTTTTTTTTTTTTT
>NW_026623827.1:345146-346135 GCF_030028575.1 Malurus melanocephalus | reverse complement strand
TTTTTTTTTTTTTTTTTTTTTTTTAGCTTAGAAGGCTATCTCAGCCTTTGCTAGTCCTATTCTTTCCTCTAGAATGTAAGTTCTTTTGTCTTTTCTGATGTTTGGAGTTATCAATAAAATAAAAATTCTGTATCAATGCTCTCGAGCACAGCAGCATGAAGAGATTGTCATTCAGGACAACACAGAATCAACCCCTCATGGGCAGAGAATTTCTGAACCAGAATGTAATTGCCATGGTGGGGACCGTTTTGCACACAAGACCAGCTTGATCTTTTAACATAGAAAGCTTTCCCTCTCTGTGGTAGTTACTGGATCAAGCCCTTCCCAGGTTTCTTGCAATTAGATCTGAGGCTGCTGCTGGCCGCTCAGTTCATACTTTGCACCCCATCCTCCAGAGAACAGCCTCCATGGTGAAACACCAACTGGAAAAGTTATTCCCAGAGATATCTCATTAGTACTCAGGGGTACAAGTGCATCCTTGCCTTTAGACCCCTGGATAACATTTCCTTCTCATGGCTTTGTCACAAGGGCAGCTTAACTCATGGTTGGCTGTGYTGGTGTGATCAGGTGAGCGCACATCATTCCCTGCGCTCCCAGGCCATGTCAGCTGCTTTGCCTTTGTCCCTTCATTGGTCCCCTCGTGTTACCAAACATTAACTTACAGCACCTTTCAAAGATGGAGGGGCATTTATTTTACTGTGATAACTCAATCCTCCTTCACTATTGATACTTTCCAATACCMGTATCATTAGGATACTGCTAGTTGACCTTTTTTTGTGAAAAGGCTGTTAATGAAGTGTTAATGCAGGGTGGCTCCTGAGACAGATCCATGAGGGCTTCCAAAGAACCTTTCTTTCAATACTGTCATCCCTCCTTGTTAACTAACCTCAGATAATTTCTCAAGCAATTTCTCTCCCTTCTTATTTTGAATAGCATTCTAGAGGAAATGTTTGCCTCACATTTCTTGTCTAGCAATTGGTCAGATATAC
>NW_026623827.1:323225-344796 GCF_030028575.1 Malurus melanocephalus | reverse complement strand
TGTCCTTTTTCTCTTTTGTCTTGATTAAACAGATATTTCTTTCTTTGTCTTTTTGCATAGCCCATGTGGCTTTTGCAGTTGCGTTAACATCAACTCATTACAGAAAAATGAAGCATTATGGCTTTTCTTCCCTTCTATTTTACTGTGGACTTTTGAAAATACTTTTTAATRTACCCCATGGATATCACACTTGCTTTTTTTTCTCTTTTTCAAATTCATACTGATGAAGAGCAAATTGTTCTTTGTTTTAGCATTCTTTACCAGTRTAAGTTTGACTTGGCTCTTAGCAACTTTTTCATGTCTCTAGATAAAAACAGAAAGACTTTTTACTATTCCCCATAGGCTTTCTGTTTTTCTGCATATTTTTTTTCCTGGTGTGATTATTCCTTCAAATGTATTCAGGAGCTTCTTCCTGGAAGTGGTTTTTTCCCCGCTTTGGATACAGAATCTGATATCTTAGATTTGAAGGTTTTCYAGACTCGCTGAACTGTTATGTCGTCTCTGCTCCTAGATATACCTGATGTCTCTACTTCCCTTAATTTATTAAATTTTGCYATGTGGAATCAAGGATCTTAGCAGCCTATTTTATTTTCCTTATTTTTCCAGTTCYACTGAAGTGAAACCAGATCTGTCCTTGAGTCCTCACCATAATGACAAAATTGTGAAACAGCTTTCTCACCRCTTGACAATGCACAGTTTTCACTCTGCATTCTTCTCTGCAACATAACTTGCATTAGCTGACAGCAATTTTCAGTCTCAGTGGTTTATACAATGGACAATTCAGATATGCTTCTGATTCATCTTCTTTCAAAAGCTGAAGGTCAAACCATCAGGTCAAGAAAACCTTGAGTGCAAATATTTGCTGTTGTACTGGGATAATTTTCTTCATAGTGGCCTGTATGGTGTTTTGGATTAGCGACCAAATGAATGCTGATAATGCATCAGTGTTTTGGCTGTTGCTGACCAAAGCTTGCACTGCATCAAGGCCTTCTCTGTTACTCTGTCTTTTGGGGATTGGCAAGAATTTGGGAGGGGCCACTGCTGAAACAGCTGAGCTGAGGTGGTTAAAGTGATAACCCATGACATACTCTATCAATGGATGCAGGATATGCAGGGAGCTTGATCATCTGTATTTGGGAAAGGGTGGAGTGATTGATTTTGCATCATTTGCAGTGGAGATTTTTTGCTAGCTTTTTTTTTTTTTTTTTTTTTTTTTTTTTTTTTTTTTTTCCCTTTAGTTACAAAACTGTTTTTATCTCAACTCATGAGTTTTGTCAATTTTCCTTCTCCTGTTCCTTCTCCCATCCCACTGTGGGTGGTGAGTGGCTGTGTCAATGCYTAGATGCTGGACAGGGTCAACTGACTACAGCTGTTTACTTAGGAGAAATGAGAAAGGAGATCCTAATATTTACAAGAAACTTTCTGTGTCTAATGAGTTCAGAAATGTGCCAGTACTGTGAACAGACAATAAGTTTCAATAGTTATATTTTGAACAGATATAATTAAACCACCACTGATGAGATTGTACTGTGATTGTCCTCTGCCACAGTATTMTATTACCATAGCACCTACTTGGATTCTTTCTGGGACAGATAAATAAAATGAAACTTCCTCTATAACTTTAAATTGTAACAGAATACCTAGAGACATTCTTAAAGGTGTCTGATGTTGAAGTTTCACTGGGAGGAAGCCTTCTCTGTTCCAAAACCTCTGTGGATGTCTTGTATTTTCCCCTGCTAGAATGGGGTACCACAACAATTTGATGCAACTAGAAATAAATATTGAACATAACCACTTCTTGRCAACATTCAGAAAGTGCAGCCAGGCTGAATTACCTTCCAGGTCCAAGCAGGATGAGGTGCTCCCTTAAATCACCCCTGGAATGCTCTAAAGTTCCTATTGAAGTGGCAGGGTTGGTGGCAAGCCCAGTCCAAGCACACTGCAGCTGGACTTTGTGCAGCTGGAGAAAGCTGCATGTAACAACTGCTGGGAACAGCTTTTGCTTACATGGGACCTACTCCCAGCCACTGCTTTCACTCCAGTGATCTATCCTCCCACACTGAAAGCTAGCATAGAACTTGGCAACTCAGGGGAAAAAAAAAACAAAACAGGTTTCTGAATTTTCGTTGGCAAGCGTGGAAGCTCAGTAGCAAGTGAGAGTACAAGAACCTCAGGGCAGSAGACCAGCAGTGACTCTTGAGGCACATCGTGTTTTTCTGTAAATATCATACTGTCTATGGCAAGTCTTCTCTGTAGAGATTTGTCCTGATAATACCTACAGCCACTCACAAACACTTCCTTTTGTTTCTCTGTCTGATATGGGACTGCCGGGCAATGAGTATTTAGTGGTGCTTGTACTTCAATTAGAAGTGCTGGTGTCAGAACTTAACAAAGCTGCTCCTAACATCCTCTCTGAATCAAACCTTTTCTCTTGCAACTCCCATCCACTGTCAGGTAAGTTCAGCAGATGAGAAAAGCGTGCCTGTTTTCAGCAGAGAGAGCATTTCTTCAAAGCACTTCTTTCTGCATGTTGATCTATCACACGTATGCCCAGCTAACCCCGTTTTAAAAGAACAGTCTTAACCTTTGACTGGGATTTTGAGGACAACAGCAGCCTCTGCTGTTTTGACAGACTGTCTTTGTTCAAGTGGCTTTTTGGAACTTGCTTTTGGTATATTAACCATAGAGATAGTCGCTCTCATTTGTCTAATTCACACTGTGCCTAAGTCAGCCTGGCTAGCACATTATGCATCCCTTTGTACACTGCAGGGCATTGTATTAGCATGATGGTTAGCAGCTCCGCCAAGATTTATCAAACAATAATTTGAAGTTGCAACATCTGGCTTTGGGAGCAATGTGCTGTCTGCCCAGTGACTGATGTATAACTCACACATAGCAGAAATGAAGCAGAAGAGTGACAAACTTTCRTTCTCTGGGACCGGTGACCTGCAGCAGGTTTTCCCTCTTCCAGACTGTGTGAACCATATGAGGCTTTCACACATAACCACCCTGTTTATGCTATAATTTCTACTCACATCGGGCAGAAATAGGATTCCCAAAACACAATATAGCAATAAACACTGGTTAAAAAAATGTAAAAAATAACTGACCAGGCATGCAATATGCTTCTTGTCTCTGTATAAATCCTGTGTGGATGTGGATGATTTGATTTACTTTCCATATCAAAAGCAATATCTTTCCTAAGGCAATATTAGAATAGTTTTTAATGATAACAGACTGTGTAGTGATGACTTTTTTATATAAATTTAATGATTTTTACCGTAGGCCCTCCTGTTTGAAAACCTGTATGAARTCAAATGGATGCCAGCTAAATAGCACCCTCTCCATCCCAAATTTAGGTGAATGTGATTTTGAAAAGATGCTGTCTTAATTGGACTGATTGCTTCTGTCAAATGAAGTGGTGACAAGTTAAAGAAAGAATAACATTTAAGGATTATTGCCTTAAATTAACAATCCACAACTTTGTAGGTTCAATTGCAGTTTATCTTGTTAAAGATAGTCAAAGTTAGTATTCAGATATCCTTCTTACATTTTCCAGGGTCTCTTGGCCTTATTAATTCAAATCTTACTTTCAATGTATGC
This sequence comes from Malurus melanocephalus, assembly GCF_030028575.1. Taxonomy (NCBI): domain Eukaryota; kingdom Metazoa; phylum Chordata; class Aves; order Passeriformes; family Maluridae; genus Malurus; species Malurus melanocephalus. Next base: position 341,193 of record NW_026623827.1, on the reverse strand, counting down.
ATGTAGCCAAGATAATTATTAGAAGGAGAGATCAAAGCAAGCATATTAYAGTCCTATTCCATTTTCTGCTGATGTGAGTGATCTGCCTCTTCTTTGATGTTGTATGCTTCTACAGTGAAAGTACAGAGGATAAAAATACTACACCATGTAATCTGGCATTTATCCCATGAGAGCAGAATTCCAAATTGTGACACATGTCAAGAAGTTAAAAAAAAAAAAACTTAAAAGAACCTTATGCTTTATACAGTGACATACTCTGCATTTAAACACCATCAAACATCATTTTCCATTACAAATTTAGTCCCCTATATAAAATTCAAAGAATTTCTGTAACTTTAGTCAAAGAAAATGACAGCAATACTTATAAAATAGCTGCTATATTTACCAGTAGTTACACTAAGATGGCAACTTAGCTTTATTCAAACCAAATTCTTCTCTTTTTTTTAAACCTTAAAAAGGCAAAGGGAAGACAAAATTAATGTCTTTGTGCAAACACAGATGCATCTTCTGAACAATTTGGTTTCGTCTCCAGCAGTCTGTTTATTCAAACTGAGTTTTTTCATTCTTTGGAAAATGTTTGTGATTCCAGGTGCTGAATCCAGTACTGACACAGGCTCATAGGATTCTTCCTCAGTGTGAGGCAGCAGGATTAGTCCTTTGTTATGGTATATTTAAGAGGTAATAGCCCCACATTTCTTGTCAAAATTTTGTCATATTGACACATATATTGGAAACTAAATTCATCATATTTCTGCCTTTGCAGCATAACACTTGATTATTTTAGATTGTAAAGAGCAGAAAGAATGTCAGTTACAACAGTGTAACATTTGGCCTTCTTGGGTTTACTGGAAAATGTCAGAAGTCTTTGGACAGTTTGAAAATCTTTCCTTCACTACTGAAATCAGTGAGAGGYTTTTTATTACCTCCAGTGAGTATATAGATGTAAACCAGTAATGCCTATTTCTTGATGGGTTGAGGATGAAACAGCCCAAATAWGAGCTTTCCATCTTCACTTTTTTTCATGCTCAACACTGTAATTAATTCCAAACAGATTCCATATGAAGTCTGAAGAATATCTTTAATTTTCTTTTCACTATTTACCTGCGTTTTCTCATGTCTGAGTTCTATGAGGGGCAGGAACATAACTGTCAAAACACAGGATAAAAGAAAAAGCYGTTCACACATGACAACTTAAATCAGGAAGACACAGAAATATCACCAAATTCCTAATTCCTCTTTAACCTTTACAGTTATGAGATGTTTTTGTATATTAGACAGAGAAGCCAGTAGATGGGAACTCAATCTTAGATTATTCCTCTTGCAGTTGTTGCTACAAGTGTCATAATCTCTTCATTTTAACATTCAGGAAGGGTCTGTTTCATTTCTGTTGCTTTCTAAGGATTCTTCTGGATTTTGGTGGACTTTTTATCCCTGCAAAAGAAGGAAATRGTTTTGCATGTTACTTTTTTTCCAATTTAGAGCTTTTTCTATAGACTGAGGGCCAAAATCTCAGCCTCATAAAGGTGGCTTGTATTGGCAGTTCAAGATTTCCCTAAACAAGACATTCTAAGGCAAATATTACTAGATTTATGGTCTGGGATCCTCTTAAACTTGAAGTCACACCTAAGTAGGCGTGAGTCCAGGAAATACTTGCTTTCATCTATGTCTGCCTTGAAGATTACCCCAGATTCTATCAGACTGTCATCTGGCACAGGGATACATGCTCCTGCCATGTCCAGGCTTGGTTTCTGCAAATCACAGGACTTGGAAATGAAGCTTGCTGAAGAAAAAAAAAAAGAAAAACAAGCAGCAAAACACTCTAGGTGGTTTAGCATGCATCTGGTTGCCTGTTTAGCAATGTGGGTCATGTTGTTTTTTCAGCACAGAGCTCCCACTAAATTTGGAATCAAAATTTGGAATGTATTTCTCAAGACTTTTGTGTAATTTGTTACTAGACTGATTGTCAGGTGGAAGGYAGTCCTTCTCCAAAATCAAAACTCTCTTTGCAATCACTTCAGTTCTCCAGCTAATTTCAGTTTTCCCACAGAAATTAATTTCAAGATCCTCCATGTGCTTGTAAGGTGCCAGTCTGACTACTCCAGCTGTGGGCCTTAAAAGCCTGATGCATAGAGATCTCAATAYTCAGATATTTGCCTGTAGGAAAGAGGACAGAGCTCTAAACATCACGAGAGTATTTGGAAGCATTTAGAAATATTTTGGAAAAGCTAACAGTGAAAATGTCTTGGAAATACATTCCAGAATGTTCCTTTCCAGAGAAGTTTAAAAGCCTGAGCTTATTAACCGATTCATATGGGGGTGGGGTGGTGTTTTTTGTTTGTTTTGTTTTGTGTTTTGGGTTTTTTCCCCCTGAAGATTTAGAGGTTCCATGTAACAGGCACTCCAGTTTCTCACTGGTTCTGTCTAAGATTTTTCAAACTTTTTGTAGATTCAGATATGACTGTCCCAGGAATTTGCAGCRTGAGGGTTCCCAGGGCACAGAGCAAGGAGCACAGGCAGCACTTGTGTTTAGCTGCTGTGAAAGGCTCAGCGGGGCTCTTTGCTCCCTCCCTGTCTTGAGTGTGGAGAAACCAGCCAAGCAAAAGTCAGAAGTTCTTGGCTGCAATTCTCAGACTGTTTTCAAAAGGGTGATGTTATACTGTATTTTTCCTTTCATCTACAAAGAATGTCTTGCATTCGTGTGTACGGCTGTTCCAGCAATCCACCTCGTACAAAATCATGCACTGCTGCACAAGGAAAGGTCTTCTCTGAAGAGTGGATGGAGTCAAAGGGAAGAAGTGACAAAAAGGCCTTTATTTGTCCCTCTTCAAATTTTCCCTTGGTCAGTGAGGTGAATTTTTGTTATCARTGTGATAAGAAGCAGCTTTTTCTTTCTATTGAAGTGCTGACTTTATGCTAAGAGCCAAAGCACAACGGTGCTCTCACAATGTCGCATTCCAGCAGCAAGTGAGAGGTACTTGTAAATCTTGGAGACCTATGTGTGAGTAACTTGCTTTCCTATGAGAGCTGAATTAATGAGAAATGAACATGTTGAAGGTGGTTGAGTTATTTGGGAAACACTTTGTCTCAAGAAACCTGAGAGCAAGGAAAGATGTACAATGAAAGTAGTGGAARTAATGGACCGAGTGGCATTTAAACAATGAGTTGCCCAGTTGGGTTGCTCATTTAAGGAGAAACACCTTCCAAATTGGGGTGTCTATACAGATTATAACYGCATCTTGAGTGACCCCATCTCTCTGGTAACCACTCAGATTCTGTTGACCTGTCAAGGCACTAAGTCATGACAAATTGGGGGTGTTATATGCACTAATATGCACACATACCTCTAAATGGTCAAATTGAGCCCAAAGTATTCAGTTTGGCAAGGGTGTTACCCTACTAGTGTATAACCACTAATTATTACATCTGAATTTCTGAGAAGCCCAGGAATTTAAAGTATCCTTGATGTTCTTCCCATTTCTGTCACTGAGAGCTACAGCCAGGTGGCAGGAAGTAGGTGTGCAGAGGAATAAACTTTGCTATAAAAATATGTATTCCCTACTTTTTCTTAGTAAACACTACAGATACCTATATAAATGGTGCATAAAGCTTTCATGAATCAGGCCTCAGGCTAGACATTTAAGTGGTCCCTACTGTATTCACATACAAACAGTTGCACAGTATATTAAGAATTGCAATAATAGGAAAACAGCTATAAAATATTAGCATGATTTTACTTTTATTTTTATAGTCCCTTGACTTTTGGGTTTGTTTTTTTTTTTTTTTTTTTATAATGAGAAAGTCAGTAAAATATTACAAGCATGTACAGATTGAAAGGGAGCTCAGACAGAATTTGGAGGCATTTTCTACTTTCCATATTCATTGATTACACTGGAAGAAAGCTTAACAGGGAAAATATCTGGGTCTGTATTATGCCGAATACATTTCACATAGTCCTCCTAGTTATCAATTAATTCAACTTACTTCCTCATCAATTTTTTCCCCCTTAGTCCTGATGGTTTTATGACCTAGACCCAGGCGATACCCTTAGGCAGTCCATCTGATAATTGACACATTTTCTAACACAGCATAGTGATGCCCAAGTCAGTGCTTTCAGGCCGTGACTTCAGCTTATTGGAGACTGCAGCAGGGACTCCTTTTATCCCTCATACATCAGAATACACTGACAGCTCTCCCAAGCAGGGACGAGGCAGGTCTCTCCCTCAGGAAAATGTATGCAAACACCTCCGGAACATTGTACTGGTTGCTAGGCATCACACTGGTGACATCTTTATGATAAACATGGTATGCAGAAGAAGGYCTAATAAAAGAATAACAAATTATTACATCCAGAGGGCAATTTTACAAGATTAACTGGTGTAATAAATTACTGCTGTAGTCAAAATACTGTGTTACCTTTTAAGGTATTTCACAGCAGACTCTAAATGAACCAGCCTGTAAAAACAGAGAATGTTTCACAGAAAATAATAAACTCATYCCTATATTTTTTTAATACTCTTCATGATATCTGTACGTGGTGTTTGGCTTGCTGCATGGTACCTTCAGCAATTGCTTGCTGAAAAATAAGGCTGTACATGCAATTCACACCAAGATATATCTGTTCATCATTATTTCTTCCCTGCTGCTGGACATTCAGTACCACTGCAATCTACATAATATCAACTTGAATGAAAGCCCATAACATTTTATTTATAAAACTATTTTCATACATAAAACATTACAAAGGAAATGCTACTAGACAAATACCTTTCACACTAATTATCAAATATTTTGATTATTTTCTTTCTCCTTTGCAGAAAAAAAAGAAATCTCACATTCACACTTTTTCTCTCTCTCATTGTGAAAAGAATTGAAAAACAGTTCTGTTTAATTGTCTGAATATTTTACATTACATTTAGTAATTTTGTCTTTTTAATTTTAAAGATTCATATTTTACATTTCAAGTGTCGTAGTCCTTTTGTATTAAAAACAGCTTTGTGGAGAAAAAGGATCCCTCATTTGAACCCTGACAAAAGACCTGGTTATTGTCATGTACTACTTTTATACTAGTACAGAAGTGAATTTGCATTTCATTTGTAAATGAATGAGACATGTTTTCCTGTGGTTATTTCAGTCMAAATCCCAAGATTTCTCACAACCTATAAAAGGCAGAGCCTACATCTGGAGTTCAAAAGCCATGGATGTACTGCGATTTATCATAAACTCTCCTAAGTTACTCTAACATAATACATTAACAGGATAGCACAGCTTCATTTTTGTAAGCTSCAGATCATTTGCAGCTGGGTATGAGGTCAGATTCTTGCAGTTCTACTAATTTGATATAAAATGCTTTCATAATTTAAGCCACCAATATCTTTACTTACAAAAAGACAAGCTCTAGATGGGATATTTGCCCTGATCTTAGTCACAGGTGCTTCTGAGYGTTGGTCTGTTCCAGTTCTCTTCCAGAATTAGATGTGTTCATTATGCTTCCCTCTCCTGTGTTAAGGGTATGAGGTATGGGACTTCAGCCTAACATAAACCAGCGCCTCCCAAAGCCCTTTCACAAAACTGGTAAAAATTAATTTTTCACTCCCTGCACAGAAGAGAAATTTCCAGTACCACGGGTTTCCTTGGTAGCTTTATGTGGATACCAAGTAGCATTATAATGAAATGATCAAAAAAGGTTGCAGCATTTAAAATGAAAACAGAGAAAATGCAGAAATATGTGTAAAAGTGCCAAAAGGGCACTTTAGATATAGTCAGACATACTCTGTATATGAATTAACAGCTCATTTTTAAGACCCCCTCTTATCTATCTGCAGGAGTGAAACAGAAACAGATATGGCTTTATTGATGGGTTATCTGAGTTCACAAAAAAGCCCCAAATGCTGAACGCAGACCTCCTGAGTCTCTGACAAAAAGTGTGCAGCAATGCCACAGCAGAGACAGCAATGGGTGGTGCAAGATGAAAACCAACAAAGCCAAACAAGAGAGGGAGGGGCTGAGCGTGGCACCCATCCTTCAAGGCAGCCTGAAGAGGTGACACTCAGACATCATCATCGACTGGGATCAAGTGCAAGGTTCAAAGCAAGCTCTTTCACTTCAGCAAACAAAACGATGCTCCCAGTGGGTGGATGCCATGGAGGAAGGCCAGGAGACAGCGTGSTGGAGGCGAGATGACACATAAGAGCTGAAATGAGAGACCGAGATGTGGGAAGAGACCACTCAGTGTGGTGCTGTGGGCAGCAAAGAAGGGGGAGCAACAGAATCACAAGACACGTGATCCAGAAAAGACCTTGAAGTGCAGGGATTAATTTGAACCCGTGAACTTCATCAGACAATATTGTTCAGTTTTCAGATGACTGAATACATAAATCTATTCATTCAGGTCAGAAATGTATCTATTGGACATATYATATTTGTAGGAAAATGCTGAGAAAATGCAGATCACTGGTTGCTAAATGCTAAGAGAGAAATGCATTAAATGCATTAAAAGAGAGAAAATCAAAGTATTTACAAATGGTAGCAGCTTCTGTTTTAGAAAATCATAAGCAGTGATTCAGTCTTCCTGCATGTTAACAAAACTGTATCAAAACAATTAAATGCCATTTAAAAAGCCAATAAATCATACAAATCCAAACAGATTTTTTTCCAGCAGTATTATTGAAAATTATTGTACTGTTTCCTACTTTGCASATTTATACAATTGAAATTTTGATTTCATGTTTCAGACCAGGACCATGCAGTTTTTGAAAACTAAAAAGCTCTTTAAAGATAAGAACATCACAGTTTGTTTGTTTGTTTGGTTGGTTGGTTTTTTTAAAAATTTCATTTTAAATTAATGAGTGGAAAACTTGCTTTTCTGTGTTAAAAACAAGTGTTACATATAGAAAAAAAAAAAACCATAAAATATTTTCAGAGTGTTCTAATAAGACATGGATGTCACAAAAAGTTTACTCCCACTCAGTTAGATGTAATAACWACTTAAATAACTATAGGAGTGTTTAATGTACAAATGCAAAAATGCTTGAACTCGGAATTTAGTACTGTTAAACTTATCTGTTAAAATTTCCAAATAAGTAAAAYACTAAGAAATTACTCTGTAAGGAACATTACTTTAACCTTGCTCAAACATTGCCTCACTCTCAAAATCCAGACTGTAATTCAAGATGTAATAATTTGTTGGCTAGAATTATTTCAGACTATTCAGTGTGAATATCTAATATCTAATAGAGCAACAAAATTGTGCTAGATGATTTTTCATGGATTTTATTGAGTTTACTTATTTAAAAAGAGAACAGTGAACAAGCCACTTTCAGGAGAGAAAGGGATCTGTACGAAGCAGCAAAATGTGTTGTGCAAGGGGATGTGATAAATGTAACTTTTTGCTAAATACATAGTACTTGGAATCTAGCTTGAAAGAGTTATTTGCACAAGACATTTATCTGAATGATATCAGGGGGAGGATATTCTTCATAATCAACAGCCATTCAAGGGAAAATTGTACTTCTGAAGAAAAGGTAGCTCATCAGCAGCTCACTTATCAACTCCACAGGCAGATCCTTGCATGCAGAAGCTTCTGTAGCACAGGACCCAGACAAGATTTTGGAAGAAGTCAGTCCCCAACATAGAACAGGTGCATGTAGTGGTAAAGCATATCTATTAAATCAAATGAACTTTGTGATTAAACACCACGCACACAAGAAAGATGGTCAAAAGCAACTTCTGATAAGGAAAGTGGAAGCATTGGTGCGACATTTTTTTCAGGGTTTTCATATTCTATCATTTATACATTTGTTATTGCATYTCTAAGAAAAAGAAACAGCCAGGAATTTCTGACTGCAGTGTTCAGCTGGAAAGAAGTCATTCCTGCTATTTAGAATTGTCTTGCTGGGCATTATAAAAAGAAGTAGAGAAGATACAGCCAAGAGTCACTACAGCAGAAACCTCAAAGCAAAGCAATAATTATTTGTGAAAATGGTATCAAAAGAATCATATGGATCATAGAGGTGCATTATAAATTGATCAAGCTTGACTGTCACAATGTCTCCTAGTGTGCTTATAATACAGAAATTTTAGACATCTTACTTTGATTTAGTGTTTGGAGAAGTCATTTGAATAATAGTAACCATACATTACCGARTCCACATCTATAATAGAAAACAGACGAGTTTTCAGAGCATGAATAGATAACATCAGAATCTTCATACTGTATGTAACTGTGGAGCAGTTGCAGCTATGTGTAACCAGTTATTAATAGTAGATACTGGCTTTCTGAAAACACATTTAATTACAATTTATTTGYGTCTTCTTTTATGAGGGGGATGTTAACACTCATCAACATTGTACAAAGATCCATTTTGCAGATGCCATGTTAAAGTGCCCAAAGTTCCTAAAAATCCATACCAAAACCGATTAAAAATATAAGAGTATGCAAATCTGACAGTTGGAGTTTTCCTACTCTCATTGTGTCTGCTCACATCTGATCACTCCTATCTGAGACAYAAGTCAGATATTTTGAAATGGAAAATTGTATGACTCCATAGATTGAGAAAATCCAAGTTAATGGAACCATTTGGAACTTTCAAATAGTGCCATAACTTGGACTTTTTTTTTTTTTTAAATGCTGAAATCAGAAAAAAAAAGAATTTTCTGCTACCTATACTCAATCTATCTCGCCTATCAATTTCCCACAGAATCTGATTCATCTGCTGTGGGAGGAAAAGACCCTGAGCACAGATGTCATTTTGTCACCTGCAGAAAAAAAAAAATCCAGCTCTAATGTATTCTTGGAGTACTGTTGGGAATATTAATTGCTATCCCCTTTCTCCAGGGCAGTCTAGAACCTCGCTACTTCTATTCGGTCCTTCAGGGAAAACTAAAATCACTTTCCCAATAATGTGGCAGCAGTAAGTAAAGTCAGTGAGCTGACCATGAATAGAGTATTTAAACAATTTATATGTCTTTCCTGAAATACAAGAGTAGTTTGCTTGTTGATTTGTTTGTTGCTGTTGTTTTGTTGGGTTTTTTTAAACTGAGTCACAAATTAGATTGTAGTCCCTGGACTGGGAAATTTATGCCAGACTAATGCCAGTTCAAAACAAATTCAAGCAAATAGGATAGCCTTTCCAAAGTTACTTATGTTTATTTGGAAACAAGAGTGTTGCAATGCCCAGGTATGGGCAGGTGTGCAAGCAAGCTGCTGACTYCCCCTCCAAAAGCAAAGTTTGTCCTGGCCAAAAGAGTTTATGAAGAGGCATTTCTCCCTCAGAGGCTGCTGTGGCAACAACCTGACCATGGTAGTTAGAGAAGGTGTTTTATTCGTTGCYGCTTTTTTATTCTGTGCCCCTCTGGCCCACCTCACATCACCCTTAGAGAACCCAAGGTTCTGGCTTTTTTATGGAACTAAAGAAAAAAAATCTCAGAATATCAAGCACTTATGTTAACTCTGCTTTTTTTTTTTTTCAACTTTTTTGCAGTTCAATGGATGTACAGGCAGATACTTCAAAACAAAAAGCCTTGCTAGTAATACATCCTGTTTTTACAGGTGCTGTTACAGGAGGAACAYGCAAACTCAGGGAAATATCTATCCTTGAAGGTCAGTCAGATTCAAACATTCACCTTCAATTAATATCCACTAAGCTGAAGAAAAAACAGTTCTTCCCTCTTAGCTGTTATTTGCCRTTCACCACTTTGGAGATGAAAATGTACTTGGGGCATGTCCTGAAAAATTATCATACACACATGGAATATTTGTGGTCAGAATCACACATAAACTGTAGAAGCCTAGACGTGGTGTGTGCATGTGAGTTCACTATAGAAGCAATGGAGATCTAGTCAATATAGTTAAAGAAATCCAGATAGTAATTCAGATGTGTAATTGCAAAGGCCTATTTAATTTCTCAGTAGTTCTAAAAYCAGCTAGACTTCTTTTTGGTGCTTGTGAGTTCAATCCCTTCGCTTAAGTACAGCCACATAGTGTATCCCTGTTGTGTCAGGACAGTATAGGTGGCTTGAAGTTGATGTTCCAGAGCAGTGCAAGCCTCCTCTAGCAGATCTAGGGGGATTCACTATCTGGTTGTAGATTTCTTAATTTATGGTCATCAGATAGTCATCTAAACACAGTTCTCTCCTAACATAATCAGGAGTATTTGAGACACTTGAATGAGGATTAAAGTACATTGCTGGGTGCCCAGATTTTCATTTTTGGCAAAGTTCTTAAAATAAGCCACTCTGTGGAGCATAACACTMATTCCCACTCAGAACCCAGAGCGACACACGTTCATGGAATCATAGAATGGTTTGGGTTGGAAGGGAACTTTAAGGTCATTCAGTTCCAACCCCTCATGCCATGGGTAGRGACACCTTCCTCTAGAGCAAGGYGCTCACTGCCCCGTCCAGCCTGGCCTTGAACACTTCAGGGGATGCTCTCTAACACATGTGTATTACATTTCATTCACTCAGCTTAATGATAACATTTTACACAGTGACTTCACTGGAATGAATGACTGTCCAGTATAACTGGCTCTCAGCTRCAGGGGGCTATAACTGTGACCAATTACAGAGTTTCAAGGCTTTGGATACCACCAGCAGCCCTGTCTGGCTCTGCCTGGACTCCTTTGATCCTCCCCCACTCCTGGCCATAGCCCAGGACCCCATTTGAGCCCAGCCTGGATCCCTCAGYCCTGTCCCTGGCTCAATCTGAACACCTTCCTGGACTTCTCTGATTCCTGCTGCACCTGGCTTGTGCCTCTGGCCCCATGATGTTCTACACTGGGGATGAATCTGGACAGATTGTTTGGCCACCCAGCTGTGCTTTTTCAGACACAGCGAGACAGTCACTTCCATAAGTTTTTAAGGTTTGGAATACACTTGAGAGRTAAATCTTTGACTGCGAAAAATCACAGGTGAGACAACAGGAGCCATAGCTACTTGTTAGGATACTAGCACCTGGCCTAGGAAAGGAGTTTATGCTTCTGTTTGAGATCAGGCATCATAAACAAATTTTATTCTGTTAAATTAGGGTATAGAAAAAAAAAAAAAATTAGTTTCCAACCAACTTCATGCGTACAATACAATGCAGAAATTCTGTTCAGAATCTGCTGGTGTRTTCTTAAATACAATAAAACTATGCAGAAATATCAGAGCCTAAAATAGCTCTGCAAAAATCGGTAGCATCATTCTCTAGGCAGCATTAAATAAAAGCATAAACCCAGCGTGATGGTGTGAAACTTCCTCTGTTTTCCTGTAAGTGAATTTTATAAAGTACGTATTCCTATTTCAGGAATACTCTGCAAAATTTGCCCGATGCATCAGGCAGTAGGAATATTTATATTACATTGTTACAGATCTTAACAAGTACCTTGATGCAGAATAAGCTAACTTCTGACAAAAAGGGAAGCTGAAAAAACAATGTTTTCCCTATCAGCTGTTCTACCCAGCCATTTTATGGTGTGCTTCTAGAATATCCCTCAGAGGCATCTACTACTGGCCATGCTGGGTGAATCAGGAAAGAAATAAACAGACCGCTAGTTTAATTTGGGATAACACCTGCGCTACTTAGAAAGCCTTTGATAAAAAAATTATTTCACATATCACTGCCATTTAATGTCCTCCTGTCTGTGGGAGTGCATGTCCCTCAAAATAATTTTATTCAGCCTGCGAAAGTTCAGATGCATAAAACTGTCCCTTTTTTCCTTGTTGGGAAGAATTTGAAACTCCTGCTCTGGGAGGTAGYGTATTCTATGAAGCCATTCTTTTCCTGCTTTTGTAGCTCCTAGGACAGCTTTTTTCCCCAGACAAAGTCAAACATCTAAGTTCCCGTTGTATGGGAATCACTTCTTTTCTGATGCACCAGTGCCAGAGCACAGCCCAGTGTCGGACTCAGCACAGCCTGTCGCAGCGGAGACAGAGGTTAAACAAGGAGGTTTATTCAGTTCTGTTGGGGAAGAAACACATCCATTAACAACTTAGAGGTTTAAAGCAGTCAAAAGGCCCATTTCAAGAATAAGAGTGTCAGTTTTCACAATATTGAACTCGGCAGGTACACAAAGAGTGTCATGTGTCACCAGTGCAATACGATAGCCAAGTGCAGGGGTTGCTCCCTTCAAGTCTCCTAAAGTAGTTCAGGCTTCAGACCCTTTGAAAATATTGCAGATGCAGGCAGAATTGACACAACTGAACCAGTGCCTGGCGAACTGAGAGCAGTTCAGTAAAGTGAGGCTGTCCTCCAGGGAACAAGTGTCCCAGGGTGCAAGTGCCATTGTAGAAACTTATTTCAGGAACAAAACAAGCTGAACTGCATTTATCTGCACTCAATTCTAAGCCTGGGAGTGGAGGACTCGGAGTCAATCACAACCTCCTCAGTGCATCAAAAGCTGTATTTCAATTTTCCAGGCACTTAGAAACTTTGTGGCAAATGAATTGTAGGCCTRTGGTCTGCATGTTCTCTAAGTTAAAATGAAATCCCTTTCAGAACTGTTGTAGAAGATAAAATAGTAAGCGCCTTGTCAGACCTCATCTGAATGGTGGGAGAAACAGAGCAGATGAAAGGAAAATTAGGAGGGGGGTGGAGAAAAAGGGTAAGGAGAGACAGAGGGTTAGAATGAGGGCTACAGAAAGGGAAGAGGGAAGGATGGAAAAGGGATTTTTAGGACTAGGAGAATCCTCAACAACGCTGTGCATGTTTCTCATTAAATTCTTGATTAMTCATTTTGACGGACTGCCATGATAATCATACTAAGTATTGAATATTGTCTTCACTCATCAAGAAATAGTATCAGGCAGAATACTAGTCCTGTGTACGTCCACTAGATTTTTTTCATTGGAAAAACCCCAAACCCCTCAGACTTCACTGTTCACATTAGCATAAATCAGCCTGGAATTTACTCTAAAAAATCTCAAATTAAACAGTAATCAGAATCCCTCNACGTCCACTAGATTTTTTTCATTGGAAAAACCCCAAACCCCTCAGACTTCACTGTTCACATTAGCATAAATCAGCCTGGAATTTACTCTAAAAAAAAAAAAAATAAAAAAAAAAAAAAAACCCTAAAAAAAAAAAAAAAAAAAAAACCAAAAAAAAACCCCAAAAAAAAACCAACAAACTGAATGTCAATTTTTCAGGAAGTTACACAACTAAAACTTTTTGGGCAGCACCATATTGTTTTTGAGCCAGAGCTTCCCTAGCCAGTTCTCACTTACTCTCTCTTTGATCTGTATTTTAAAATATTGTGTCAGGTAGGCACAAAGCCTACCTCAAAGTCTTCTTCRCTTGTCCTTCTCTTTCTCTGTCTTTCCTCCTAATGTTACTATCCCCCCTCAACCCCCCAATCTTCTCACACAATAGAAGAAATACTTCTTTTCTTGATAAATCCATCAGCTGCAAATTCTTAGGGGTGCTCACATTTGAGTGACAAAGATACCACATCAGCCTCAATTGATATGACTGCCGTGTTGCCCAAGCTTACTTCCCTGATGATTCAGGATCAAGAGGGCCATGTTCCTGTGAATTGCTAGGCTGACATTTGTCAATASCAGAATAAAACTTTGAGATGCTTTTATTTATATACTTCTTTGATGAGATTCCTATAAATGCAGTATGTGTATCATCCCAGTCAGACTTTGAAAAGTGATTCCCACAATTAGAGTCAAATTTTCAAAACTCTCTTCCTTTTAATAKATTTGAATAAAATTGTCAGTTATGCTGATGACTTATAAAAATGTAGCCATTTTCATTAAGCAGTTAAACTGCAACTGTTTGGTGTTGAGCTATTTTGGAAAACCATTYCCAAAATATATCTGTGTTTTCACTGTTGCCCTTCCTTGTTTTATTTGTTAACATACTGCCGGTGAATACTATCATTATCACTCTACTCATACCAGGGCATTTTCATATTTTTTACATTTTGATTAGAATACCTTTGGCCTAATTAGAAATGTGAAATCAGGATGGATGATAGCAGCCCTAGAACCACACTTCAAACACTGTTACAGGCATTTCAGGAAGAGGTCAGAGAAAAAACTACAGCTCATTAACCTGAGGTTATGAGTGATCTACCAACCACACAGAAAATTGGCAGCCCTTCTGTCTTTTTTCCTCAATGAGTCTGTTTATTAAACTAATTGTTAAGTATAGCAAACAGACTGGCAGTCCAGTCAGACTATTYTTTGCACATGTAAAATAATGGGGTTATGTGTATTTCATTGAAATGCTATTCATAYATGGTTTACAAATGTGCAAGCACTTACATACTTCATAGAAAATCTTCAATACTGGCCTGAGATTTTAAAGGAGCCAGTCTAATGTAAGCTGCCTAATTAGAGAAAAAGTATAGATAGATTATTTACAATGGAGAAATAAATTAAATTGCACATTGAAAGTTTTTTTGATGGTTGATTCTTAGTAAGTGCAGAGTTGTTTTGTTATATGATGGCATTCTTCAGATGCATACTTAAATGCTTGGAATAGGAATAAAAAAAACATATTGTGTTCATTATTTTATGTCATACTTTTCTATTTCCTTTACATATATGTATAAAGACTGTGTCATACTTCTYTTTTCCTAAATTATATTTTTTGAAGTTAAAAGCTTTTGTGATGGTCAAAAATTGCTGAGTGAGATTTGTTCAATACTAACTGATATTATTCCTTACTGTTCTCATTAAAAATTGGTGATGCAGCACAATGACTTTGTTGCCAACAATGAAGATGATTTCACTCTATTCCCTGATTGGAATTTTTAGATTATACCATTCCACTGTCCACATCCTTTTTTGAGATATAATATAAAATTACCATAACAAAGGAGAACACTATATGCACAGAGAACATTGCTATAAGAAGAAATTGAAAACAGCATATAAAATAATCTGTGACTGGAGAAGAATAGAAGRTGGGAGAATGATGGAAATAAAAGAATTAATTTTATCTAACTTCATTTATAGAACAGATAGGCCTATAGCCTAATTTAATTGGCTATTATCCTCCATCTGCTAGCCAAAATAGTTACAGCAGTTAAAATTTTTTACCTGCGATAGTTTATATGAAGATTCATTTCAAATCCAGAGTGGCTTTTGTTGTAATTATTAATTATTTGTAGTATACTAACTCCAAAATTCCATGTGAAATAGAAACTGGTGATAGCGCCTGTGCCTAAATTTAAGAAGAGCTAGCCTCTGCAGAGGATATCTCCAATCTCCTGGTCGGAATCAGTCCCAAAATTCTAGACTATTTTTATGGATATTTCTTATGTCAAAGAGTATTTTCAATACTGTGTGACTGAAGATGGGGAACTTGAATTATTTACTATTCTCTCAGACACTCATAACCTTTCTAAAAATCAGATCATGTATTTGAGCACTAATTCTTACTTTTTGCCCCGCTCTGAGCTAGAATTGCAGTAGGTTTTATGTTTAAAAAACACTAGCTTGCTTTGAGTAATGAAAGACTGGAAAAACTGRAAGAATTCCTAATATTTAAAAAAAAAAGTTTTAGAAATGCAAATTGAGAACAACACCCACAGTTCAAATGTTTGTAGCATAGAAAAAGAAGATTACAGGATTTAACAAGTATGCATTTATTTGCATCTTACTGCTTGKAAAAAAAAGTTTGACTTTTGTAGGATTATTCATGTACTTAAAGCTAAGTGTATCTTTTTGTGCTTCACCAACCATGTGAATTTTAACGAGAGAGAAGGCTGTGTTTTTCCTCTTGGACAAGGCAACCCTGGATGAACAGAGTGGGGAATGAGATGCTGGAGAGCAGTGCCATGGAAGGGGACCTGGGGGTCCTGGTGGACAGGAAGTTTAACCAGAGCCAGCAGTGCCCTGGCAGCCAGGAGGGCCAAGGGTGTCCTGGGGACATCAGGCACAGCATCACAGCCGGGCAAGGGAGGGGATTGTCCCGCTCTGCTCTGGGCTGGGGCAGCCTCACCTTGAATTCCCAGGCACCACAATACAATAAGGATATAAAATTGTTAGAGAGAATCCAGAGGATTTCACAAGTTTGCTGAAGGGCCTTGAGAGGAAGGCATATGAGAAGTGCTTGAGATCACTTGGTCTGTTCAGYCTGGAGAAGGTAGATGGAAGAGAGACCACTTGTGGTCCACAGCTTCCTCTCAACAGAAAGCAGAGGGGCAGRCACTRACCACTTCTCTCTGATGATCAGTRACAGGAACCAAGGGAATGGCCTGAAGCTGTGTCAGGAGAGGTTCAGGCTGGATATTAGAAAAAGCTTCTTCCCCAGARGGTGTCTGGGCACTGGAACAGCTGTTTGGAGAAGTGGTCACAGCACCAAGCCTGACAGAGCTCAAGAATCATTTGAACATCACTTTCAGTCATGTGGTGTGACTCTTGAGGCTGTCCCATGCAGGGCCAGGAGTTGGACTYTGTGATCCWTAKGGAKCCTTTCAACTCAAGATATCCTATAATCTCTGATTCTAGGGAGGCAGCTCTCAGAAATAGTAAGACTGAACTTTTGTTATTTAGTCATCCTTCCCCTCCCAAAAAACAAATGAAAATTTAACACCTCAGTGGCTGTTTTCAGCTTTAGTCAGACTTACTTACATTTCAGAGGAATTCTTGCTGCTTCAGTGTATGCCATATCCAATGATCGAACACAAATTGGTGGTGCCATACATCTGATTTTATTCCAAACAGCTAAATTATGAGTGCAACCAAATCAAAGGAAAACTTGCACTGCCCTCAATAGCTGAAGAATTTGGATTTAAATAAAATCAGTTGGCAAACAGCAGCAAGGGAGGCTGCTGTCACATTCTCTTCCATCCTTGCTTGTGTTAGAAGTTTATCTTTAATGTATTTTCCTTTTTATTTTTAACAGGAAAAGCACATCCATATGATGGAGATGATGAGATACAGTTGTGGTTTTAGTTGTGAATAATCTAATCCAAGTTATGAATTATCTTAATTTAAATCTTTCCAAGAGTATTATACAAAGAAAATGGARTTATTGCTTCAAGGTCAGAATTATTTTTAATTGATCTTTGAGAAATTCCATTGTYGATATAAGGAATTCRTTATGTTTTGGGGTGKKTTKTTTTTTTTTTYCCCTCAATATCCTGCATTCCTAAACTGTAGCCAGCATTAACAAATAGACAAACTAAATAATCTTGCATCTATGAACTGGTATCCTAAAYATTTACCAAGAATTCTTGGTTCCTTCTAGTTTACTATATAACAAGGTGATCTAAGAAAACATATAAAGTGGCTGACAAAAGAAAATCTATCAAATGTCATGTCCATTATTTTCATTTTCATAATCTTTCTATATTGATAAAACTAAAGCAAGGCTTAGTATCAGATGGGTTTAAAAAAGTCTCTTTACACATTACCTATTACTTGCACTTAAATGGTCAAGCAGGGCACACAACAACAAATGAAATATAAAAYGGCATTTTTAAAGAGTAGAAACAGCCTTCCAAGGTCAGGGCAATTTTCGCCATAGCTGTGATCACATAAGCATTCTGCATTCCTTTCCTTAATGCTGACAAGSATGCTTCAGTCCAGAACCACCAAACCATTTAAAATTCCTTGATCAACCAGGACAATCAAAAGGAAGAGATAACATAGCCAGATTCCTCTAACACGATGTTTTAATCCAAGTCAATACTAGTGGGTGCTTGTAAAGTAATTTAAAGCAACCTAAGCTGTATTTAGCAAACCAAAAAGCCAAGAAAATCATCCAGAAATCTCACATTCAACAGTACATCAAAGATCCAAACATTCCACAAACCATTCAACTTGTGGCCTGCATTGTCTGCGATTGATTTTATACAGAAAAGACAGAAGCTCTGCATAAAGTCATGGATGTCTTCACAATATATATAAATATTTTACCTTAAATTAAAATCTTCCTTCCTTCCTTCCTTCCTTCCTTCCTTCCTTCCTTCCTTCCTTCCTTCCTTCCTTCCTTCCTTCCTTCCTTCCTTCCTTCCTTCCTTCCTTCCTT
>NW_026623827.1:321958-323023 GCF_030028575.1 Malurus melanocephalus | reverse complement strand
TTCCTTTCCCTTCATTTCCCTTCCTTTCCCTTCATTTCCCTTCCTTTCCCTTCTTTTCCCTTCCTTTCCCTTCCTTTCCCTTCCCTTCCTTTCCTTCCTTCTTCAATTTCATGAAGCAGAACAGCTAAAGACTCTACCTATCTGCCCAGTAAAAGCTTTTTGTCCTTGTGTGAACACTACCATGCATCAAGAACTGTTAGTATCATCTCTCTCTGTAAGGTTAACTCTGCAAATTCAAGGCAAAACAATATTTAATTTCTTTTATTACTGAAGGATGTATACAAGGACTCTGTATATGCAGAAACAAATCTGAGTAAAAGCATGCCATTTTCACGATAATGTAAATGGAATCAATGTTACAAAAGGTCTCAGCCTGTTACAATGCACCACTTAAATCACAAGACAGTGGGGTAAAATGCACACATAGGGTTATGTTTTCATTTATACCAATTTAAAAGCATAATAACAGCAATGTAATTTTTCAAATGAATATTGTAACCAAGAGAGGCTTCAAGTGCCTCGTCCTTACCAATTATACCAAATAACCAACCCTGTTGCAAACTTTAAGTACTGAATACTTTTCCTCATATCAGTTTAGACAAATGAAGAAAAATTTTAACAAACTCTTATGTTATTAAGTAGTATGCATCTCATTTTATCCATTTCCTTCCTTGACAGTGCAATAGAAATAATTTCCTGGAATTTAATTAACTGCTTGAAAAATCAACAGCTGTTTTTTCTCAGTCACACAAACCTTTAATTTTGACCCAGATTTAGCAAGTAAYACAGACAATAGCAAGGCTTTTCCTCAGGAAAACTCAACCTGTAGTATATTTATGGCACTGGGAAAAGAGTGTCTGGCATTTTGGATTTAAAGAATTTTCTTTTTTCCTAAACCCTCTTTTGTTCCCCCACAACATTAGGACCAGGCAGATTCTACTGCACTAAATCAATATACAAATGGCTGTCCTCACATAAAAGGGAAGGCAGAAAGCCCTACAAAATTATCAAATCTTCATCTGTAAAAAGGGTACATACACATTCTCATACACCTCCAAAGGACAG
>NW_026623827.1:310574-321545 GCF_030028575.1 Malurus melanocephalus | reverse complement strand
CAAAAAAAAACCCCAAAACAAACCTGGAAATCTTCTTTGAAGGTATATGTTCAAGATGGTATGAACATATGGTTCACTGATGAAGTTCAGYTTAGGTCATAGCGATTGAGAGGAAATTTTTTCAGAGCTGGCAATTCACCTCTCTACTGCTCAGTTTTCTCATCCTTAAAATGGGAAYAGGGAGTAGTATTTAGCTTGTGACAAACATAAAAATAGAGTTTTACATGTCTTCAGTGAAAGCAGCCAGGTAAGTATGAATGATYGCCTCAGTTTTAAAAATGTTGTTACTGAAGCTGAAAATGTTTTGGTAAATTGAAAATAGTGAAAAGGAAAGCGGTTTTGTCTCTTTGTGGTAAAGTCTTGTACTGGTCACAGTGGTACAATGGGACTGCCCCCTCTTACAATTCAATTTTTACCTTCCTTAAAGAAATGAAAAATTATTTTATTCCTTCTCTGGCTCTCGCTTCACTTTTCAAGGCATTTTTCATAGTCATTGTATYGGTCTCTAAATTTGTTCTCTCTAGCCATTTACAACGACTTTTGTGAGTTTGTGCATAAAACAGAGGAAAATCTTGTTTTGTTTTGGTTTTTTTTGTGAGTTACAGTGAATTTGAAATAGTGAAGACAGCACAAACATATTTTTACTGGTAAACTGTGCAAACATAGTGTGGAAATCATAGAGGGTGTGTGCGGAATGCAAGTAATACCAATGTATCTTTTTCTCTCAAAGTACATTATACCACCAGAGGGACACTTTAAAATCAAACCTTTCAAAGTTTTCAGGTATTTTAGTGGCATGCACATTTATGGCTAGCAATTAAACACAGAAATTATAGATAGAATGCAATTGAAAGTGAAAATCTAAAAAGTCTGCACTGATCTAAAAAGACAGCCTGATGCAAAGCATCATCTCCCAAAGGCCCTTATGTCTATGTAGTTTTGAAACATACACTAAACCAGCTGCCAAACCTGGCTTTTAAATAGAGGCTACAAAAAAGGTGTTCTGCATTTTCAGTGCATGCCACTTTACAAAGGAGAGAAGAACTGTCTGGCTGCCATATCGTGCAGCAAAAGGGAGCCAGCTTGCAAGTGATTAGAATAATGAAACTGGAAAGGATTAGCTACATTATCCAAACATGAAGCAATAGGCTAGTCAAACTAATCCCTGAGGAATAGTTAAAGGAAACAAATGACATGATAGACATAAGGTTACTTCTCAGTAAGATAGCATTAGAGCATGTGGTACTGCTTGCATATTTCCTGAAAGCATGTGCAAGATATGCAAGCAGGGAGAAGGTAAGCCGATGTGTCTGTGTGACAGTATTGAGCTACTTTTATTTCAGATTCTGCATCTTATCTCACTTATAAAAATAATTAAAGTGTTATTAGACTGACTGATATCAATGGAACATCCACATCCTGTGGAGTCCTTAATTGCAGGAAAAGAAGGGTAATGATCCAGGTTTTAATATGACTGTGTCTATTGTGCCCTGTTGGATGGATTCATTATGCAATGAGTGAGTATTTTTTCCTCATATTTAATTATTTTGAAACTGTAAGAAGTAATTCCAGTGCTAATCATAACATTTTTATTTTAAAAGAAAAAATCAGCCCCGAACATTTTTTCTTTCATAAAATACATCACATGTGGAAATAATGCCCCAGCTCTATATTAATATATTTCCAGGATTCTTTCCATACAGAAATCTGAGTTATAAATTATCRTTAGACTTATTAACATGAGAAAATATGAAAACAAGTCATGTGGTGGGTATTTGTTGAAGACATAATTGAAATTCCACAAGGGTAAAAGAGAGTCCTTTCAAATTCATATATATGTTACGACTGGGAATGGYGAGTAGGGGTTAGGGTGGCATTCCCACTGAACTTACTGTGTGTACATGGAAGGACTTAGATGTAGGGCAAACCAAAACTGAGTTGTGAGTGATCATCCTTTAGATGASTGTAGGGTGCACTGCAGGTGTGGTCTTTAATCCAGGACGAAGAAGGGCTCTGGCAGAGCTCTGGATCTCTACTCAACACACACCTTGCATGAACCAACTCACTCACATTCACTCAGCTCAGGTAATGAGCCCAAATGGCCATCTTTCTTGCCCTCCAAGCCAAGCAGACCTTGACTGCAGAAGGAAGTTTTAGGGAACATGGAATAGGAGGGATAATGCTGTACCATAGTCCTCAGCAGTTTACAGTATTTCTAATAGGATAGGATATTTCTGATAGGATAAGACAGGATTTCAAAGTTCTTCCATGGATGATTATGAATTACTCTGCCTAAGAAGTTTCTTAACCATGATCAATTAGTTGCTGGCTTCTGTGCTGTCTCTTGAGGGTGTACACTTTTACCACATTTTTCCTCAGTTTAATGAGGTGTTGAGTATTCTCAYTGTTCATATTCAAATCTCATCTTGTTAAAGATCCAATAATCAATTGACTTCAATAACGTTCTTTGACAATGATTTSCCCAGGTTAATTGCATGTGCTATCTAAAAAGTATTTCCTTTCACTTTTTATTAGCTGTTTTATAAAACTATTTTTTGTAACCCTTAAGAAGAGCTGAATTTGGGAAGAGCTTATCAGGGTCTGAAGGAGTGTAATCATCCATTCCTAACCAAGTGATATATTAGATCATTTATTTGTGGCAAGACAGACATTTCAATAGTGCTTATTGTTTCCCATAATGAAAGGTTTAAATCTTCCTTTAGGTTCCTCTGAAATTTAATTTTTGTTGATGGAGACAAGCCAGTTTGTGCAAGATTTTTTTTGTCAGGGCTTCAGCAATCCCAAACTATTAATTATATTTTTCCACTCTCTAACTCTATGCTGTGAAAAAAGAGAGGTGGAGGAAATCAAGTACAATAGAAGCTTTCATGCACCTCACCTTTAAAAACAATAAATCCCATCCCTTTAGCAGGATTATTTATTGAGCTGTTTAGTCACTGAAAAGGGATTTTGTCATATAGTCTACACCAYTCATGGAAACTGCATCCTATTGTATTTATGAATTTTCATTTGATAGAACTGCACAATAAAGTGAAACATTTCTTTCCTTGGCCAAGTTAACCCCAGAAATGCCCTTTCTACAAGAGAGYTAAGATTCCACGGATGTGTGTTAAAAGCCCAAATGACTTCTGTGTGAATTCCTTCTACTTACATTTAAGAGGTTTTTTTGCAGAGGAATATAGCTTACCTTAATTAAGAAGACCACTATGTCACTGAAATATATTTATTGTCAGTACATTCTATTTCTATTTAGTTTAAATAATTCGTCTCATTGGTATAGATTAATAGAAGTCTTTATCCTGCAGTCCTTGCTTAGATAGTGCTCACACTATCACAGTTTCCATGGCTGTAACACCATGATTCCTTCCTGCTGCTGAGTTTTCAGTACAGGAAAATATGTGCTTTCTCTTCTCATCTCCAATGCATTTGGAGGTCATGGACAAAGGCCTGAACAAAATTTTCTCTGAGAAAATCAATAATGATTTATGATATCTGACTTCAAAAAATGTTGTTTCATAAAAGTGATAGACAATAAAGCACTAATYTACTAAGACGACTCTGGGTTCCAGTTCACCTTTTATTTTATTTTCTGGCAGCCAAAGCACTATATGGTGAAACAGCTATTGGGTTCTCTGGAGAAGTTGCCTCATTTTTCAAACACACTGAATTCATCAGCAAGCTGGCAATTTCACAACGCGTTATGAAATTATTCAGAAAATACTGTTGGAATATTCAGAAACTACTCATTCAGCTGCACTAATGGCTCAGATYCTGGAAGGCAAAGTAATTTGACTCCAAAACTTTAAAAAGAAATCTAATGATACATAAACTAATTTCAGGATTTGAAGGCACAAACCATGATTTTTACACCGTTCAGTCTGACAGCGCTGCTATTAGAGGTGTATAGTGTGCAAGGGAGCAGGTGTTTAAGAAGATTGCAAACAGCAATATTTTTTCTTCTTCCACCTGAAAGGAGAGTGGTTTATTCAGAGAAGTCTGCCTGGGTAGTTCCTCATAAAATTTCATAAAAGTTTTTATTCCCTAAAGAACTGGGTTTATTCACAATTCAGAATTGGGGATGAATGAGTCACTGCTGCCTGCAAACTGCAGAGGACCAAGAAATTCATTCATCAGTTACCTCTGCTAAAAAGCTTGTCAGGAGTACTTTGGCCCACAAATATGTACATCTGTGGCTGTTTGCATGGACGTGACCCAGCCTGTGTCTTTATAGACATGGTTCTCCTCAGGATCACATTCCCCCCTCCCTATGTCCTCTCCCAGTTACTATTTTCCTCCCTTCTTCAATGGGATATATGCAGAGATGAACAAGCTAACTCTGCACTGTTAAATGCAGTACTAATTAGCCTAGTCACAGCATTACTTTGTTACAATTATATCACTTGCAGGATTTTCATCTTCTTTCCAGCCCTAATCTGTACTACAGAAATACTCTTGGTGCCTTGGTGTGGCAGAATACACCATTGCTGCCCTCCTCTCACACAWCTGTGAGAGACCTTTCATAAAAGGAAAGAGGCTCACAGGTTGCAGCAGTGGTTTGTCAAGTTCTGGCACAGTGCCTGACTCCTCTCACTGTCTCCCTCAGTAAGAAGAGAGAGAAGCTGCATCTATTTTCATATTGGAAGAAAACAGCATGATTCCTTTTCCTGGGTGTCTGACTGTAAGGTTGGTGCTTCCTGCGAGCTCTTCAGCTGGCTCAGTGGTARCATTGAGCACATCCGTGTCACGCCATTCTCCTTGCTTTCAAGTATGGAGAGCTAGGAAGAAATAGCCTCCTTACCTTTCACATAAAATCTGAAAGTCATGTGAGGCTCATGATCCACCTTTAAATAATATATTCATTCACCTCACTGACTGAGACAGTCACTTTACATTGATTTTATGCATTATGCCAATGCAACCTATTAAAACATCCATGAAGATGTGCTGTTTCTATGCAAGAAGTAGGACAGAATTTCTAAGAGGTAAACACTGGGTGAATTTCTGATAATATTTCTCTGATGTAATGGCATTTGGTTATTTATGTAATAATCTAGATCCCTCCAAACCAGTACAAAAAGTTTCCTGAAAKAAGTCTAAGTTTGTAATCTGATGCTGTCATTTTAGCTATTTTTGACTACGTTTATATCTAAGGCTGATTCACAGTTCTTGGAACAGGTGAYGCTTTAACATGTGCAATCCTTTTCTTCAGCAGCCTTTAATATTAACCTATTATTATAGGTTACACAGCAAATAAAGCCTGACTGACTAACAATCTCCACAATAAAACTCTTGCTTATTATATTGTTAGATTTAAACTGTTCAGGATGAACAGGAGTTTCTTATGCCAGGCARCTGTCTTAGGTTTTGTGTTTTGGGAAAATTTCATGTACAAAAGGTACAGTTCTTTCCAAGAAAAAAGTTAAGAAAAAAAATTCAGTTTTATATACCAGAAATCTTCACTGGAACAAGATGTCTTCTGACTGCTGGTGGTTAGAGCAACAGGAAATTAGGAAAAAGTACAGACTGAGCAGTAAATATGGTCATACTGAGCAGTGCAGACAACTTTGATGCCATGGCATGTCTTTTGGGTATCTGGCATTTTAATTGCCTGTCTATGGGATCTCTTGGGAGTGAAATGTGACTCCTGTTTGGCTCACACATTTGGTTTTCTTCCCAGTGGGAACAAAGGGTGTGAGATCAGTGCAACGTCCAGGCTCTCAGTCACACTGGGGAGCTTGGACACCTCCCCTGCAAGGGTCCCCTTGAAGTGCCCCAAGTGCCTCAGTGAGGCCACTTGTAGACTTCCCTTCCCTTTGGATGCTCTGTGGCTCCTGGGTTTGGCCCTTGCCCCTCCCTTCACCCTTCTGCAAGCACAGACACAAGCACTGCCAGCACACACCATTTCCTCCTGCAGTATTTATTTAGCTATAGCAGTCTATTCTGCCTGCCCCACTGTCCCAGAAACAGGCTTGATTCCTACTGAAAACCATGAATTTCACTTTAAAAGTCTCTTTTTCATGTAAAGGTGAGGAAAGAAACTTTCTGAAGAAACTTGAAGTCATGTAAGATAGAGGAAAGGGTTTCAAGAAAGGAAAAGACTGTTTTATTGATAAGGCACTTAGAAGTCCCTTTGGAAAACAGCTTCCTACCAGAATGCCTKTGTGGGGCTGGAGAAGTCATTTCAGCTCTTTACAGCTGACTGCTGAATATGCTCTTAATTTTGCACATAATCTACTTGTTAGCTTTCACATTTTTAGAATTGCTTGGTCTCACAAACATAACTGTTTCTGATTTTAAGGCCGCAGGTATCATGGCATAAAAGTAAGTAAAGTGATAGAAAATAGTAAATGGTCTGTGAAACTGGGACCTAAGCACCTCATTCTGGAGCCCAAAATTCGTGGACAGTTGACTTCTTAACTTAAATCTTCACTTGTTTAGTTTATTTTTTGTAAAAAAGGATAAAAAAAGCACCACTTAGTGCAAGTATTTTTAAAGCTTAATTACATTAGATGYGTTAAATATTGGTGAATGCTCTAAGGAAAATACTTCATAAGAAATGAATTCCATTAAGAAACTAATGTTTCATAGCGAAGTTCATAATTCTCTACTCAATTCTGGTTTAGTGACAGGCTACAGACAAAGTTGGAATCACATACTCTTTGAAGGTACAAAGACAACCTGAATGAGCAACAGACTAAGCTGATGAGGCAACTTGGTAAAAAGTGAGTTACAAAACTTTGTGCASTAATCCAGACCTATCATGTTCTCCTCTCCCAGTCCATTAAATCCTTGTCATTTGGTCAGAGATGAAGAAGACATCTTGAGAGAGGAAAAGGACTAATGCAGTAAGTTGGGTCCTATTCAATCCAAACCATTGCATGATTCTCTGATTTTTTACTGGTACTTATTTTTGGTTAGCCTACCAACAGAATTTCATAGAAGAGTTTGTGTTGAATGGGACCTTTAAAGGACTTCTAGATATGCAAAAGGAAATTGCATCCAGCATCCTTAGAAAACAGACTCRTGAGAAGCCATAGAGGAAGCTGGAKTTACACTGCTGTTCTAGGACTAAAGGAGAGAAAAGGACTAAATCATAGGGAAGTGAAAGACAGAAGTTTCATTCTGTGAGAATTAAGACTTAGACTGTTCTAAATAGTCTGGTAAGGAAGTTGAATTTTCATCTATTCTAGATTTCCTCTTTTCACTATGTTGACTACAGCTTTAGCTGAGAATGGGCAATGGTGATAATAGTGCTACTTTAGTTTGCTAATATCACTCAGTTTATTAAGGTTATACTTTGAAGTTCTAGGCCTTGATTTGCCAAAAAATCAAAAGTTACTTTAACTTTTATCATGTTTCTTTTACTCAAATAATAAAGTTAAACAAGCACCTAATGTTAGCTTAGTTTTATCTTTATGTGCGTTGCTGAATCAGATCCTGAACAGGGATACCAAATAAATCTAGGGTGTTATAAGWGTCTTTCTTATAGCTGCTTGCTAATCTTTCTAATTTTTTTGTTTGCTTCTTTCATTTCCCTATTAAAGCTCTGTATCCTAAAGCTTACACTGTTTTTCTGTAYCATGACTGGTTCATTGTTTATTTAGCTAGGTTATTGTCTAAGCTATATTAAAATTGTCCTTAGAGACAGGGTGACACCCATAATGCATGTATCCTTATTACAGCTAGAGGCACAGCACAAAAGCACTACTAATTCATTACAATAGACAGTGTAACCATTGAGCCCAGTTCAACCTTGACCAGAGGACCCAGGTGGCTTAGCCATGCAAAATATGGCTCATTTGTATCTACCTATTTTGTATTCACAGCTGATGTATAGCTATTGAGATTATATGGTTATAAGGGAATAATAGTTATAGGTAGAAATGGATGAMGTGTCTTTAAATATATTAGCTTTGATAGACACTTTCCCTTTTTCCTTTAGGATCAGGCTTTTACAAGACGATTGTAGTAATTTAGCTGATGTTGAAGAAAGCACAAAGGGGAGAATGAAATGAGGAGAAGGAGGGGATAGCTCCAAAGCAGTGAAATGAAGAAAGGTACAAATATTCTGACTGGGACAATTATTTACATYTTGTTTATCATCAGTGATAGCTATAAGAAAAGTCAGACTGCAGAAATCTAAAAAAAAACCCTGAGTTTTATCTCTGATTTATTTAGACTAGAATTTCATTCGATCAGACCCTTAAATCTTACCTATTTAGGGCTAGTTATTTTCCCTACTGACATTTTCAAAATCAGTTATTGCTTTGCTCTGCCACCTCTGTTCAAATATCTTCTGCTATCCAACCTAGCCCAGGGAAAGAAAAACAAGAATGCTGGCATGAGGAGAATCTGGCCTGGAACCAAGAAGTATCACCTCCAAGGAAAATGTAATGGGTTTCTATGTAACAAGCATGTTGGTACCAGAAGCAGGGAAATCCTGAATGCAGGGTGAGGGAGCTGCCTKATGCCAAGTTACACSTGAAACCAGTACTCAGTTCTCAGCCACAGACTGCTGGATTTTTTTCTTTTCAGAAGTCCTTTCTGCTTGCTCTGGATGGCAACTTCAAATTCAGAAAACTTGGGAGATAAGAAGGCCAGAATCTGCATGTATAATAAGTGCACCATCAGATATTAACATGCAGAAAGGAAAAAAAAAAAAGAAAAAAACATGTTCCACCTTACTGTAAAGAAATATTTTCATTTCCTATAAAAAGAAAAAAGAAAATATCTGAAAAGAATTAGATTTTCAGAGATGGGGGTAGTGGCAGCTTTCATGTCAAAAAGCCCATGACATACGAAGAGAGTTAACCAAAGTTTTATGCACTAAGCGTGAAATAGCAAACTGAGTCACTGGTTAAGATCCTCTTATCTCACTGTGGAAAGAAACTGAAMTTTATATGCTACTCTTGCTGTCAAGGCAGCCTTCTATGGTTATCAGAAATACAGAGAAAARTCTAGTTAGAGATTCCTTTTCTCCTCTTTGGCTTCTATGCAACAACTTTAGCTGATTAATCCAAGTCAGTGACAAAATCAGCCAGTAACATAGATGAAATGAGAAGAAATTGTCATTGTTTACCCTTCTACCTCCTCCCTTTTTATGCAGTTCTATAATTGACAGAATTTGGGAACATGTTGCATTTTCCTTTTTACTATACGTCACAGATCTGTGCCGCTGTGGCTGCTGCAAAGCTGAGCATGCTCTTTTGATAAAATAGAGCTATATTGAATCAATCTACCGACAGGCTGCTTTTGTTTTTACAAAAGAAGAACTGACAGCACTTTTAAGAAGAGATCAAACTTCACCCTTCCTAAATGCTTTAACCACAGCCGACTCATTTAAAATTGGGGCAGGTTAAAGCAGCAAATGGTTCACAATTTCAAGATGGCCTTTGTCTTAGCCTTCTTGGAAAGCCCTGGTAAACCTGTTCTCTTCCCTGTGGCAAGGTCACAACAAGCTTGTTTCTCTTTCTTCCAGTAAGCTTGTTTCAAACTTATTTTTATCTTTGCTTTAAGCTTTTAATCCTCCTTTCCCTTCTCATCTTGAATAAGACCTAAGTCCTCAAATACAATGGAACCAAAGTTTCAATGTTTGAATGCCCCTCTGCAATCCCTCACAAAGGGTTTGTCTTTACAATTAAAGTCAGACAAGTTAGAAAGCTGCAGAGCAGGCTTACCTTCAGATTTTGGTCTTTTAACAAGAGATTGAATGATACAAACCATTTCAAATAATCCTTTGAATACAATTCCTAAAACAGCCAAGCAAATTGCAAACTTCAGGTAWATCCAAACAACAAATAAGTTGGTATCTAGACCAGCAGCAACCATTGCTAATTCAGGAAGCTCTTTGACCTTTTGGTTCAAAGTGTTACTGCTACGCAGTGTCTTTTACTGCTGAAAGAGCGCATAGAAGAACAAAGAGCAGAAGCAAGGCTTTTAATRTGATCTAATGCACCTGGGATGCAGTGTCCAGATTCACCATATCTAACTGAGGGCAACAGAAGGTGAATGAAAAAGTTAAATTAGTTTCMAATTTGTGTACAAAAATGTTGTTAAAAAAAAAAGAAAAAGAAAACAAGAWAAAGAAGACAGGTCAACAGGCAGACAAAGAAGATTGAAAGATAACATCAAAGTGCAGAAATTCTGTCATCACTCTTCCAGTTTAGATATTTCTTCATTCTCTAAGTAATCGACTAGACACTTGTTCCAGCCTTGGAGAGCAACAACAACATGACAAAAAATGAGTCTGCCTATGATGAAGCAGTCTGCTCATGGAATTTATAGGCTAGACCTGATCTGTGCTACAATTCTAACAGAAGAGCATTTCAAATCATCTCCCTAAAAAAGAAAATGAAACCAAAAACCAAACTCAGTTTTCAGAAAGAGAACAGGTTATCTAATTTCTCTGTCTTGATTTTTAATTTGGAGCTAGATTGTCACACAAAGCTGAAAATGAGAAATGAGGCACACTTCTATTGTATAGGTCAGGACTCGTGATCCCACTGCCTGGTATCACATGACAGAAGGGAAGGGAATAAACTGAAGATCAGCAATTCCCCATTGCACAGTGAGAGTTGAGGAGAAGCATCTCAGACCCACAGGGACATGGGATGATCAACACTACGCTGACCAAAGGTTTGGGTTGGGTTCCTTCCCTGCCTTTTTCTCATCCTCATGTCTTCTTCTACTTGTCTATCAGATTGGGAAATTTTCTTTAATTGTAGTTTCAATTAACAAGTAAAATCACCTCATGCTACATCCAAGCAGAGCAGACTGTAGATAAACATGTTTGTCAAAATGCTACTGTATTCTCTATAACAGCCCAAAACTATACACTGATCAAAATTAAGAGAATTTCACTTTTCTTGCCTGTGGAAAGGTACTGGAAAGGAACCAAGACTGAGATAGGATTTTGCTCAGTTTACCATAGACATTGACAGTTTCTTGAAG
>NW_026623827.1:275605-310484 GCF_030028575.1 Malurus melanocephalus | reverse complement strand
AAACCCCAAAACCACACAAGAAAATATCCCATAAATAAGTTTGCATAACAGAAACCTTTAGACTATTGTCTTCGTTTAGAGACTATTTTTAGGAGAAAATGCTCTGGAATTAACATTTCCTCTAAAGGAAAGGGTTTCAGCAATCCCTTCCTGCTGAAACAAAATTAATTTTCTGGATGAAGGTGGAAAAGCTGTTTATTTGACAAACAAGGTGCCTGCAGTGGACTGGAAAAAATGAATAAATGTTAGATAYTGAACCTTCRAACACACACATACACACACTCACCCACAGCAGAACAAACAAACCCAAAATGCCCAGGGAAGGGATAAAATAACGAGGATGTGGTGAGAAGGAAAAAAATGGTGGGTGGCCTTTTGTCTCAGGGGGTGGGGAGGGRAGGAAAGTCCATGGAGTAGCATGGGGAAAATAAACAGATGGGAACCTGGTGAACCTCCAGTGTTGGTCTACTCCTCACTGCAGAYRAAGCTGGTGGATTTAGARTCCTTTCTCTCATTGGTTCTGCTTTTCTCRAGGTCTGGACTGAGATGGGGTGTCCCYGAGGYTTCCTYGCCAGTCWGTGCTGACAGGCTCCTGCTGATGGAAGATTTGGAGCAAAAGGCAGGGTGAACAGTCCAAGAAAAAATAGAAGTTGCTGAAGAATTGCTACTACAGTCCAGAGAAAAGCCTCTTGCCTGAGCTAACAAAACCCAATCTAGCTAAAAGCAACAGCACAGTCTCCAATCTGAACAGTAAGCATGGCTGAGTGAGAGCTTGAGCCAAGCTTCCCTGAGCTTCCCCGGCTCCCGCCCCTTCCCCAGACTTATCATAAAGCTACAAGACACACTTCTGGGCATAAAGCAGAC
This sequence comes from Malurus melanocephalus, assembly GCF_030028575.1. NCBI lineage: Eukaryota > Metazoa > Chordata > Aves > Passeriformes > Maluridae > Malurus > Malurus melanocephalus. The sequence goes on along the minus strand of NW_026623827.1, from coordinate 309,620 downwards.
GATCAGGAATAGAGTATCTTCATAAAATCACACCATGGCAATCATGCTTCTAAAGAAGCAATTACAGAAATGCAAGATTAATMTAACACTGCCAAATTATGCCTATGTATCATTGAACTTGCATTGAAGAAAATCAAGGATGTGTTTTTTTCACATAGGGTTGGATGCAGGCCTGCAGTTTACCYCTGTGTTAGGATCTGATTATTGAGAGATACTTCTGCCAGAATTAAGGTGCCAACAAGACTGTAAGGCAAAGTCAATATTATGGATTTTATTCAGCAGTAAATATGAGACAGAGAGATAGAAATGGGGGGGAGGAGGGCAAGGGGATAGAGAGACAGAGAGAGACAGACAGACAAAGAGGTTAAACAGAGACACCACCACATGGAATCCTTCATGTCCTGCTAGACCTTCATTGTCTCTGTGTGCTTGGTGGTGCAGGTCCCAAAGTGTTCTTCTRGAGGTATCTCTTTCACAAGGTTCAAGTCCTGGGTATCCATGAGGTGTACAGGCTGTTCCCATAAGATACTTCCTTTGTCACCATTTGTCATGGAGTGAATTTTATCCAGATGGGTTACCAAGATTTGCCTCACCAGGCTTGTCTTTCTTCTTGTCAAAAATCTTCCTATTTTTGTCTGTACTTCTTCCACAGTCCACACAGTGGAATCTCGTCCAATATACTAATTCCAAAYCTTTCACCTCTGTGAAAGGTCAGAAATTAAGGTCTTCCTCTTTGAAATCTGTGCTTAAGTTCCTGCTGTGGTAGCTTATCTTGTGGGTGGCTTATCTTCCTCCTTTGACAGTGAGACAATTAATTATGCTTCTCTTAATCCTCACACTCTGCTTTTGGTACAACCATTAAAAGATCTTTTGTTTATACATACGTAAAAACTATTAAAATATGTTATTTTAAGGTAAAAATGTGCTGGAAAAGTCTGCACATTTTTCATCATTTTAAGTTACATTTTGAAATGGCTTCAGTAGTTTTATGCTTCATAGGACCCTGAAGAATTTTATTAGTGGTTAGTCAGTTCACACTGTTATCTCTTAGTATTCTATTTCTATAAGAAATACAAGACATCTAGAAATCTCAGCATGTGTTTGTTGAGGCCAGAAAGTTCTCCTTTCATGGACTGAYAAGAGACATTTCTTGCTTGATGTTTATACTGACTGTGGAGCTTTGTGAATCACATTTATTTAATTGATTCTTTTTTTTTTATTTGTTTGATTTCTGAGACACTTTAACTTCTGTCATTGCTGCTCTTTTGCACCACAGAACAGTTTTTATTGTCTGCATCTCACATTACCTCCTCTTTTTTTAAGTTTTTTTTCTTTAATTTGCTTTAAATTTGGAAATTTCAGCTATAAAGAATTAATAAACAGATATAGACATTATTTTTTTCACAATTTTTCTATATTGAGAAAGTATAAAAGTTACCTTCATTCTGATACATATTTACCCATTTGTAGTTTAAAGAAAATACAAACATAATTTAAGAATTTCTCATTCTTGGATCATTTTGGATTAATGGGTCAATATKATTTTAATGGCTTGTATTACGTATATATACTATTTTTTATGCCATCTTCTGATGTAAGTATTTAAGGTGTTTTAAGTATTTAATGGTGTTCTAAGAAGATAACATATTTTTCTTCTGTTTTCTGGTATTGGTTTGATTTGGTTTTGTGGGGGCTTGATTTGGTTGATCTGTTTTGGGTTTTTGTTGTTTTCTGGGTTCATTCTGTCACGCTTTGRTGTGTTTTGAGGGTTTTTTAGAAATTTTATATATAAATTCACATATCACTCGTAAATTCTATTAGCTGTGGACTAGGTCCTGAGCTCCTGAAGTTTGCAAATCTTACACCCTGMAAAGCCCAGGGAAGACTCACTAATTACATCCTCTGTGTAGAAGATGACTGAAAAGAAATAGGAATAATTGTCCTATTGCTGTCGATGCTGACAGAGAGGATTCCCAAGRTCCAGAGAGTGTAGAAAAATAAAAGTATTCTGCATGGAGAGTTGTCYGCAGCAGTGGGACCAGAGCTGTGACCGACGACTCTTTTTCTGCTGTTCTACTTTGGCATTCTGAATGGAGCAAGCAGTSACAGATGAAATTCATGTGACTAAATTTTTGTTCCATATAAAGTTTTATTCCATACCTTAATTTTGTGATCATGTGTAATGTCTGTCAGTTTCATTGTCCATTGTCACAATATGGAGACAAGAAAGATCAGATCATGCCATTATTACTGAGTCTGAGCAAGCGTTAGAGGCTAGTGGCATTTTAGTGATGGAAATCATAATTTTCAGGAATAGCATGCAGTATTTGTGAAATTTGCAGAATTTAGTTAGAAGACATATTACACTGTCCTGATTTTGATGCTAGTTGTTTAATTATATTTCTTCCCACAGGTCAGGTCACAATACTCCTTTCTGTGACTGTCACAGAAGGAGGACTTGCTATCTCAGGTTCGCATCTTTATTGTCTCCATTTCAGGAACATGTCTCTATCTGTTTACTCTAAACAGATGATGGTAAATAGTTGCTGTCATTTGTGAAATTACTAAATCAACCTCCTTAAATGCAATAATGTGGAGATAGAGGTGATCATCTCAGTGACCATTATGTGATAGAATGTTTTTCTGTTCAGCGGGACCAGCATATTAATGCTTCTTTGTTTTCAACTTCTTGTTGTTTTCATTTGATTTGGTTATTTTTTTATTACTTGGGACACAGAACATAAAACACTTTTAATAGTACCACTGATTTCTTTTGTGTATATGTAYGAAGATCAGTCTTTACTTACAAGTCACATTTTTATTTTTCCAACAGACTTCTGGTATAGGAGCTGTAAGATGCTCTTGAGAGCAATAAAATTTGTGTAGAAAGGTCATGTACTGGGCATACTGGGGACCATGAAGGTGAATGAGGGAAGGGATTGGAAAAAGACAAGGGAAATCCTTATATCTTAAACAGCTGAGTGCTAACATGGGGAACTGGGCCTTGTACCTGTCTCTGCCACAGCATTCCTATATGTTGCTAGGGAAACTGCCTAAGCTATACTGCTAACAATATTATATATCCTTTATCTGTTGTATGTGCATATTCTTAAGACACTGATCCGCACATATGATGGGCATTTAAAGTTACAGGAGCCATACAAAAAAATATTTAGTTGTCTAAAATCCCTAAAATTCTTTCAAAACTCGAGTGTTCAGTTTTCTTCACCCAGGGACTCAAAATTTGTAGACATTTCTAATAATATATATTTTTTTACTCTTAATCTGTCAAAGGGAATCATGGGATTTCCTCGCATAAATGGAAAGAAAGAAATTCTTCATATATCTTGAGAATGTATGCCCTCAGAAAAGACACAAGGAAATTAATACACCTAGCCTTCCTTACAGAAGAATTTAAAAAGTGTCATTTTAAAAAAAAATTATAAAGATACCATGTGGAAAAGTAAATGAGGCAGAATTCCTGCAAAATAAAATAATTTGATTGTGTAATTAAGCCCCACATTTCCATACATATGCCTCAATGAGTGAACTAATATTGCACAAGGAATTTTGGCCCCTTCTAACTTATCAGTTTTGAATTTTGCATTCCAGTAATAGCTTACATATGCACAAATGTTTGTGTAATCTTGCATGTGTTGATCCCAATACAGATGCTCTTTTACTTGTGGTCATCATACTACATCCTCACTCCTGAGCATCAGTAATTAAATATTAACCCTGTTTACTAAAACTTAATACTTTCATAGCCTATACTGCAGCAAGAATATGTTTTAATTGCATGGTGAAGTTGTTCTGCAAAAGTAATAACTCTTGTTTGGGGCTCTAGAGCCTGTAGCCCACATTTTGACACTRATATTTTTCCTATTGGAAAGTTACTTCTGTAGCCCTCTATGCATTTGCAAAGCTCATAGTATTTTTTCTCCAGTCTCAAATATAGTACTAGATTTCTCTTACAGAAATACAGTGTTATTCAGTGTATTCACCCCAGGGGATGGGAAGGATTTTAAAGCATCTGCTGATAACACTATGTATTGAAAAATACCTTTTTCACATACATGCTGGCAGATATTAATTTACATTTGGTGTCATGATAAAGTTAGCTTTGCGGATCAGAAAGAAGGTATCCTGACAGAGATTTTTTGAATCACTTGTTCCACACGAATGCAGTTGGAGTGGGGGAGTATTCGCATAATTCTGCACTCTAATGCTGAGGCCTCTGGTTCCCTCATGGTTTCCAGCAGAAACTGCTGCTTTCTGAAGAGCCACTGCTGCTTGAATGCAAAGCTTTGTTTGCTTCCAGACCTCTTGTTGCCACGGGTTTTTACCCAAAGTAGGTTAGTACCACGATCCCAGCTCCAGTGATGGGAAGTCAGACTTCCCAGAGCATCAAGACCAGCCGCGGTTTCCTTTGCAGCACTACCACTGTCATTAAGGGACCTAGAAGTCCTCAAACGGCTTCTGTGTACCATCAATTACATCATATGATTGCTGGAAAATCAAAAGCATGTGAGAGACACAATCRTAATATCTGATCTCTTTCCAAAGTAGAGAAAACAAACAAAACCAAAGGGAGAGCAGTGATTATGAATCTTTGGGAAATGAGAATGTAAACTTCCTTTTTAATTTCTGCAATATTTTTAAGGAAAAAGGGACATTTTGTCTTCAGAGCAAATCCTGTAACCTTCATTTAACCAGTAAAAAATGACTGAGGTGGGCAAGATTATGAAGGTGAAGTTCTGACAGATATTCTTCCATCCCTGCTAGGACAAAGGTTATGCTCTCGTCTTTTGTATTGCCTGCCATTTTCTTCCTGGCAGCTGAACCATTCCTTCTGAAAGGTCTCTTTGGTCTGGGACCCCTAAAAGCTCATATAATATCTTCAGCGGGTTTGTATTTCTTGTCTCTCGCTCTTTTTTTTTTTTCCCCTTTTCGTTTTTTTTCCACTGAAACCCGTTCTGAGCTTCTTTGAGGGCTTGAGGTGCGTAAGCTTATAAAATTGTGGCAGCAGCAACAGCCTTGAAGAGGATACAATAACCGCTGTACATCTGCTACGATGKTCTTAAGTATTTGCGGCATGCTGGCTTAAGCCTGTCAGTTTTTGTAAGGGCTACCTGTTACAATGCACCTAATTAGCTTACTGGCTATTTGGAGACAGCTCTACTGGTTTTTCTATCATCCAGTCTTTATTAAGTGAGCTGTTGCTGAGACGAATAGGTTCTTTATAATGATGAGGTCCTTTTTACGCTTATTAGTCCTTAAAGAAAGCCTCTTCTTATAGAACAAAGTTCTCTCTCTCTCCCCCTCTTCCTTCCCCTCTCTCTCATTTTTTTTCTTGAGACTTACAGTGGAAGAAGTAAAGCAGCTTTTTTTCTGCTGAAGTATTTTATTAAAAGTTTTAGTGGCTGCACTAAGAGCAAGGTGCCTGTGCCTTTAATCATTTTCATCTTTAAAACAGAACCTTATATTTTCACATCTTCAGCTGTCCCAGAGGGCAGCTAGGCCATCTTTAACAACATTAATTTCTCTTTATGACAGGACTAGTGCTGCCCCAGGTCTTCAGAACTGCCTAAAATGTCTRGAAAAGTAGATAATGAAGAGGATATTAGAATTGTAAACAAGAACAATTTGGTAATAAAAACCATATATTTTCTCCATAGGACTTTGGGCTTAATATTGCAGCAGCAAAAGTGTCACAAGTCGTAATTTGTTGATGGCTACTGTACATTAGTTACTGTGGAAGCATGTGCATAAAGGGCAAGAACTATTGGCTTTGCATTAAAGAACATCTAAGATGGGTAACACTAATTTGCTTGTTTAGATTAATCTCTTTTGTTTGCTTTTATCGCAGTATAATCCTACCCCCCCAAAAAAAAAACTCACATTTTCTGCCTTTGTAAATCCTGTGACTGTTTAGGAAAGGTTGCTTTCTGTGTCTGGAAATGCTGGACAAACACCTCAGCCATGCTGTCGGCGTGAGCTAGAGCAGCCCCCGGCCCCGGGAATTAGCCTCACCTCCATGAAATGCGGATTTTTGAATAGGGAACCAATTGAAAGAATGAAATGCTGGTATCTTTTCTAGTGTGATTATGGAGTTTACCAGCTGCACATCCCTGCCTCTGTCTAACCATACATCCTTTATTGCTGACAGGGTTTATGAGTGTAATATGATGGAGTAAGAAACAGTAGATTTTTCCCAAGAAGCTGAGCACAGCTCTTTGTCTGCAGAGAATGTAGGAGGGTAGTATAAAATGGTAAGCATTGTAGTCTGCAGATGTCATAAACAGGGCTATCTTTTCATCTTAAGGTGCACAGCCACTGAGAAAGTTCATGCTATACTTAACCTTTGGCCTTGTGCTGATCTTTTGTTGCTCTGCATTAGTGTGCTGAAATCTGAAAACATAATCCTTACAATACCTGGCACCTTTTCTTCAGCATTGCAGTTTTCCTTCATAATTTGCATCTACTGCTTTTAGCAGACTGAACTTAGTCCAGCTTCTGCTGCCCAGTCACCAGATTTAAGACTTACTGGATTAAACCAAACCAAATTTAAAAAAAAAGGACAAACAAGAACAAATCAAAAAATCCCAGACCTTAWTGACATATTTCATATTCGTTGACAGCAACGTTGTGTGCTTCCTATTAAAAAGTTATAGGCTCAATCAGTCGTCTTACTTAGTCAGGGTATGCAGTATTTYAGCACTAAATGTTTTAGGCTAATTGGTCCAATACTGAGGTATCACATTATGCACTTTAGTGAGGAAAATAAATTGGCTGCGTTTTCTAGGGTTCTTTTCTGACTCTGTGTACCCCCCGCTTCCTCTAGCCCCCCACCCCCGCTCCAGTCAGGACAACAGCTTTTCTGTCATTAATTCAACATCAAATTATTTCCTTGGTGAATCAGTTCCGAGGCTAATGAGCTGCCTGCGCTTGCAGTTTGCCTCATTGTTTTTAGTGGAGTTTCAGATGAGGGCATATCACTTTAACGCTCGTCGGTGATAGCGGGATCATTCCCCAGACAGGGCTCACTCAGCCTTGATACAAACTGAAAGGCTAAAATGAGCACTCTTCTATTATTTAGGCACCTGTCCAGAGGTTGGAAGAAATCCTACTTCTGCGGATTTAGCTAAAGAAAGCAGAGATAACCACCTTGCCTTCTGTGTCTAATAAGATGTGAAAGGGGAGAAATAATGAGTATTACACTGTATTCTCATGTAAAAGGCTGAGAAACAATACTCTCTGAACACTGGCAGCAATTCCAGTCATTTTCAAATGAAAAGGACTATTTGTTTCCAAATTACACCAGCCACTGGAATGCATACATATATAGCTCCAAAATCCTCATTTTGCGAAGTAAAATTACCTTTCAGTAATTTAGTCACTGCAGGCTTTCCCTGCTGCCTGGCCAGGAGCTATCAGATAGCTTGCAGCTGCAGCCTGAAACGGGACCATTTTTTTCCAGGACAGGCAGTTAGTTAGTAGAGCCATCAGTGTGGCATCTGTCATCCCGCTAGGCCCAAATTGTTTTCTATGATGGATGTCACAGTCTGTATGATCAAAATAGGAGCCCTGCTGCTTTTAATTGCAAAATCGGAGTACTTGCACATTTGTTATTATGCTGAGGTTATTACCTCACACAAAATGAATTAACAGGTGAAAATAATTGATGAGAGGAGTCTTGGGATTTTTAGCCTCTTCAAAGAGACTTTGTAATTATGGCATAATGAATGTTCTGAGACATATCTGTGGGGGGCAGCATGAGACCACCAAAGATCTCTTTAGATTGATGATAAATTCAGTGAAATCTACTGTAATACTGCTTAAATTTACTTAGCAATTAGTTTAATAGGCCTACATGATTCATGATAACGTAGTGAGAATTTTTAAATAAGTTTGTTCCATCCATTTATAAATTAAGCCGCTTACCTCAGCTTTCTTCCCAAGGTGATGGAATATGTTAACTAATCAGACTTTCTGAAACAAAGATGATGTTGGGCAGGGATTTTGGTTACTGGAATACATTTTTATTTAAATACTTCGCTGCTTTCATCCTACACAATGYGAGTCTCTCTCTCCCCTCTTCCCCACCCCCATGCCACCACCACCACCTCTCCACCTCCTCTCATCAAATTCTGCCCAAAGATAGTATCGATGGTCCTTTAGCACAAGGAGACTGTGCAGTTGTCTTGCGAAGTAAATCGTTCAAGCATTTTGTAATCTGAAGTAATTGTTCCTGGCTTTCTGACCACTATTCCATTCAGACTTGGTCATGTTTCAAATTCATCCAGCTCCTGAGTATAACCAGACTGATGCACTCCAGTCCATCTCTCCTCTCCCTCTGACACTCCTTCTTTTCACAAGGTGTCTGCAGCACAGTGAGCTTTCTCACCAGGCTGTCCTGCTGATGCTGAGGGGGAAATGCTCTTTTATTTTATTTTTGAATTCTTGCATTAAAAAGGCAGGGTTGGCTCACCCAGGAGCAGGCTTGCATGTGATGTCCATTCAATTAAGCACATAAGCAGATTTTAAATATCAGATTTAAAAGTGCCAAAAAGTAAAAATTGTCTGATTAATTCAATAACTAGTAAATAATTCACTGTATAAAACTCACAGGGGAAAGACTCCACATGGTGTATGAGCAAAGTTCATCCTTTTTCTGTTGCACATTACGTTATTGACATACCAGATACATTCAAACACCTCAAGGTTACTCATTAATTTGCAAGGGTTTAAATCTAATTTAATTCCAGCTACTACTGACATCCTGAAGATCCTACAATAGCRTTTGTAACAGATATGCCTTGAGTTCAGACTGTGGGCTAAGGGAAATGTGCAACAGAGGAAGGGAGAAGTTGCTACTAATTAGAAAATAACGGAAAGAAACCTATCTTGGGAACTTAGCTGATAGGTCGCATGGGGCTTTTCACTAATTTGCTAGACTTCCATAAGCTCTCTCCACACCCGCAATACATTATTTATTATCATTCCAGGTATAAAGCACACAAAGAATAGGTAAGATTACATATAGAAAGATATGCACAGAATTTACTTTCCTCACAAGACAATGACACTTTGTTTTTGGAGGATTCCATTTATTCTTGGGAGAATTTCTAACTGCAGCTTTGAACAGTTCTCTAAATAAAACATACATCACCCTAGTGAGCTAAAATGACATGTATCACTGGGACATGCAGTTGATGTTCAGTTAATTCCTTTTAAATTCTGATTCCCTTCCCTCATGCACACATCATTAAAAAAAAAAAAAAAAAAAAAAAAAAGAAAGAAAAGAAGAAATCTTTGTGGTTTCTTCTTTATTTTATTGTAGTTACATTTTACATCTGTAGTTTTGTGTCTCTTTCTACATCATGCATTCTTTTCAGATTTACTGTCAATGTTTGGTATTTAAAAGTATATAGTATCAAAGGGTCTCAGAAAAAGAAAGAGAAAATGCCTAGCAAGAAAATACAATAAATGCAAGACAAGTAGTAGATTGCCCCACATGTGAAGCGGACTGTGGTAACTCATATCAGGCTTCCTGTCACTTGCTGAGACATTTTTCATAAACCCTCACACGCTTGCATTTATCTTCAGTACAAACCCCAAGATGAATTCTCCAAAGACATTAACAATAGATAAATGCTTATTAAACAAAACAGTCTATTCAAGAATAAGTATAGTGTCTGGATTAGACACAGCAAGATGTTTATAACATCAAATATACATTATGTCTTTTGGCTGTTCTATGAAATTTTTTCAGCATTTGGTTATAATCTTAATAAACATGAAATAAAAGACAACCAGAAGGTCTAGTTTAAGTGATATCACCTCTGATGCCTGCTTGATTCATTATACACGGATAAATTCTCTGGATAACTTATAATATAGTAGCAGTAAAATTAGAGAGAAATAGGGCCAAGGGAAGATGACTCTGAATATATTTCATGTCAGTGRACACTGCAATATTGTTATGGAAGTCTTTTTGCTAAAAGCATTTTAGAATCCAACACATAGCTTCACTTAAGAAACAGCAGAATACACAGTTTTTGTCCCTGGCTAATTCTGAAAAAAAGACTCCTACAAAAAAAGAACAGCAAAACCCCACAAAAAAAAAAGACAAAAAAACCAAAACCTGAGAGCCAAAAAACCAAAAAACCAAAAAAACAACACAAAGAAAAAGACAAGCCAAATCAAAACCACAAAAAAATCCCCCAATGCAGCAGAATTGTACATACTTTCTGATAGATTTAAGACAAATGATAAACGAAAATGTGCTGCATAATTGACTGCAAAAGCAAATACCAGTCTCTTTCTTTTGAATGCACTGTGCAAGTGCAAATATTTATATGGTGCCCAGTGACTACAAATAGTTTCAAGTAGAGTGTAGTTTTTCTAAATCTAGTTTTATAGCTACAYATTTGATGTATTGTTTAACTATCATGGAATGCAAGATGGACAGAATAAAAATAACTGCATTATTCATGCATCACTATAAAATATTGGGGAAGCTATGGTTTGTGAATTACATCAGCAGGCAAATCCAAACCCTACAATTGCTATCTAAAATAGCAAGTTTAATATGTAATGAGGTTGCAAATTAATCTCATGGATGATGTAAGAACRTTAGCATTACATGTAACCTTGCTCATGATAGCCCTTTCTTTCAGTAATTAAACTGAATTTGACTCTGGGTCTGTTTTCTTTAGATGGCCCCTGTTCCTGAGTAATACCCCATAGGAGCCCCACACTACTGATGTATTGCATTAATATATCATCAGAAGCAGTTGTCATTCCAATGATATATTAGTGTAATACACGAGAATGAGGCTCACTGATGATGTATTTAGTCCTTACAATATGGCATTGTCCAGGGAAGCAAGGGTCCAATAAGAGATTCATTACAATTACAGTATGAAGTCAGCTAATGCACTGCAGGTTGGGAAATGCATTTCTGGTACCAGGTAGGTAATTTTGATGCTAAATTCAATGTCTTGTCATTGTTTCTAGCACATCAGACTGCAAAATTTGTGACGGCATTTGAAAACTATCCCAAAAAATTAACAAGCATTCTCTTACCTYTATTTGCTTCCCTTGTTATTTTCTAAGCTGCTCTTCGAGAACTATGTGTAAATTGTAAGCTATTGTTTCTTTTCTCTGCCTCTTGGTCTTTCTATTTCTATTCTCAAAATTTAAGCATCTTAGACCTGGCACATATGTTTCATGAATGATTGAAAAGCATTTCTCACTTCCTGGAATGTCCCATAAGCAAATATTTATTAAAAATACTGGCATCCTGTTTTGGGTGCTTCTTTATAKCTTTTCGTCAGAGCTTTTGTAGCTGCTGAAGCTGTCCATCTCCTATGAAAGATAAAGTTTCTTTTATCACTGTAAGTCAGTGAGACCGATGAAATAGTAAGTCATTTTTCTCACTTTTTACCTTAGTGAAGGCTGCAGGTGGATACATATTTCCTCTGCTGTAAGAAGTGGTCTTTGTTGCCAGAGCTACCAAATAAGGAAGGTTCGAAGAGAACCATTTTGTTTAAGGGTTGCAAATACATTTTTTTGCTAACAGACCTTGCAAAACATGCTCTAAGTGTAGACGAATTAGAGACTTGCACGTTCTATCTAGCTTCTGCTGCTTTTTCTGAGAGGATAAGAAAGAGGAAGCGGAAAAAATGGAGACTTTCAAATGTCTATAATATAGGGCTGAAAGAAAGAGGGGTATTTTATGCATTGGGAAAGCAGTTACTGCTCACTCTCCTGCAGYCTTTGATTGCATCGTAAATAAAACAGTAGTGTGAGTCATGCTGGACGTACGATGCATTGAGATGCTGGTTGGAAGGCCAGTTAGGAACTTAAAATTATGGTGGAAGACCCTTAGGTTGGTGATGGCTGGACAGAGAATGAAGTGATGTGCTCATTTATTGAAGAGGAAAGGAAAGGAAAATGAGCAGTGGTTTTACAGCGTCTCCTGGCCAAAGCATGCTGCAGAAACCACTCACCTTTTGAAGAGTCTTCTCGTCTTTCTTGTCATAAGATGATTAGTTTGGGCAGAACAAAGTAAAAAAGAAAAAAAGAGGAAAAAATTGAAATATAAGATAGCCTGATGGACCTCAATTGGTCTGCAGCCTTGGATTGGAAACTTGATTCTGCTTTTACAAAAGGGAAAGTCAAGAGAAGATGTATGTGGTAGGTAATGGAAAKATGTGACAATGGAGTGAAGTGGGGYGYAAGTRTCATCAGTAGGTGTRAAATGATTMATTTATGTGGGGATACATCCCCTGACATATCTTTTGGACACACAGGTGGAATTTTAAACTAGTAAACAGGATTGCTAGCAAATTGTAGATAATGCTTACTACAGCATTAACACAGACTACCACACTGTGTCCCCTGAATGCCAGTCCCCCTCTATGCACTATTTTTACTGAGAATGTTCAGATTTAAAGCAATAAATCTATTWATTTGGGGCTTCATTGTGATCACTGATCAACAGGGTATCAGGSTGCACACTGCCTGGTGACACCCATCTAGATGCTTGTGTTGTCTTTCTGGGAACRGAGTTGAGAATTCCCTCCAAATAATTTTCTCTTTACTTGGGAATGACACTTGGGAATCTGTACCTGGATTTGGCATCCATCAGGCATGTAGAAGTTCCCTGGCTACCCTGCAATTCTAGCAACTCACAAAGATTTCAAAGCCTTTTAAAAGCTTAAAAGCCAGAAAGTCTGTGCCCTTGCCAACTATGGAAGCTGGAAGAGTAGCCTTTGGCCACTTAGGTCTCTCTTCACCTGCTCTCATGCTAGTGGCCAGCATTGCCAGAGMCTTTTTGCTGAGAGTGTTTGAGAGGAGTGAACCCATGACTCTCACTCCCCAGAGCTGCCAAGGGGGGAGGCAKATCACTCCTGCTGTCAGCTCCATGGGTCAGTGGGAGCTGGTGGAAAGCAGCTGATCTTAAGCAGCCTCTCTCAACACGTGGTAATCCAAGTGTGATGGCCTCAGATGAGACATTTACCCAGGTGCAGCCTGCCCAGACTCTGCAGCRCTGTCTGCCCACCAGGAATGCTGCCTGCAGCTCCTCCTGCGCTTCCAAACGAAGGGTAAGACTTGAGTACCTGGCACCTTGTGTCATAATATKCATCTCTGGATTTCCTCCAGCCTGTCTGACTGGGGAAACCGAGGCATGGAGCTAAAAGGGATTTTCTCTCTTCTTCTAACGGTTGTACCCTGAAATATATGTGTTAACTTTTATTTAACACTTTTATTTGAGCTTATGTAATTTATCACTAATATCTCCTTCTATTTCTCATTCTGCCTGTTTGTTAAGAGCCATCCTTTCTACATTATTCACATGAATAACTTCCTGACAATGCTTTAACATTAACTCTTTTTATTTATAAGGACCTATTCAACAACCAAATAGAAAGAATGCATTAAATCTGTTTTAATTTGCCTTAGAGCTTCTTTTTAAAAAATCTGAGGCTTCTTGTATCTCCTACATTTATTAAGATTGATCATGATTGCATATAAATGTCCAATTTAGCAAGACATTATACGCAATGTCCTTGAGTTTTCCAAAATATTATCCTCATTTCAAGCAGCATTTTCCCTAGACTTGCCATCAAGTAGTCTAATTCTTATCTACATATGCTATCCACAGAAACATGAAGTATTATACTCAATTTCCCTGTATTTTGGCTGAATAAATCTATTATCTAGATGCATGTGTGCCTAGAACAAGCTAGCAAAAAAAACAAAAAGGAAAAAAACATATTTCAATGTCATCATAAAACAGCAGTGCAAAGGCAAATCGTTATTAGCATTTAATGCTCCAGTGTTAGTGGACCAATTAGACTTTGAGTATTCTATTAAATGTGTCTTTCAAACAAGAAGAAAATGTGCTTTTTTTCATGCTTAGTTATTACATAAAGTTTTTGCTTATCTCTCAAATGTGTTTTCATATAAACACACRTACTTGTCTAGAGAATTAAATAGTCTTTATATGGCAAATGTACTGTGCCAATTAAACACAATGTTGATTATATATTTCTCAATTATTACAGTGGTTATAATAAATTAATCAACAGTATCTACACTACCTAAAGTTTCCTAGTAGGGTTTCTTCTGTCTTTGTTTGCCAGTTACTTTGCACGTGTAGAGCCCAGTGATGACCAAATCTAAATGGTTCTTTTGTCAACAAAGAATAAGAAAAGAAGAAAAGGTTAAACGAGCACTAGGGGGTGGGGAAGAAGAGTAAGAAGGTACAATGTCACCTCCATGCTGTGACAGCCGTGAATCAATTATTCACGTAGCAATTGGTAATATTTCTGAAATGCTGCCGAGAAAATGTAAAAAGCATTTTCTTGGAGACTTCATGATTTTTCCAAGTAAAAACCATAAACAAAWTCTGAAGGGGACAAAATATATGTGTGTGTTGGGGGGGAATATGCTGAAGAGATCAACAACAGTAGAGGGATATATTATTATGGAAAATACATTCAGAAAGCTGGCAATGGAAAAAGAAAGAGTATACAGGATGAAAGGGTGAAAGTGCTGGGCTCAGCTAGTTATAGTGAGATTAATGTCATTTAAAAAAAACCCCACAACACATTACAATATCTAACAATACCAACATGTATTGATTTCAAATTTATTTCCTGTACCATCACTGGTAGCATAACACACAAGAAAAAAGAAGAGAGATCTCTGCAGAAATACTTAGCATCATGGTAAATGGAAGGAGAGGGACTGTCACAAAACGAAAATGAATTCTGACCCTCACGCAAGTTTTGTGCTCTGTATATTAGACCTTGCTGTAGATATGCTTTCAGAGTATCTGACAAAAAAATCATATTATCTTAAGAAAAACAAGAACATGAAATTTAGTGTCCTCAGATAACAATGTATGGAATGTATCTTAGAGCAAAATTTATTCAATTATGACCTTAAAATAGTATTTCTACTTCCAGTAGTAGGTTTCCTTTCAGTTCAGAAAAGTGCAAAAATTCCAAGCAATGCTCATTTTCTCTAAGCTAATGCAAAATCACAGTTCAACCTTAMRATATTTTATTCAATTAGAAAATAASAAATTAAAGGCTGGGGTGAATCAGAGGAAAAAAATGCCATATGGTATGTTTTTCCCCACTTAATTTTGCAGACAARTGACCCTAAGATGAAAGAACAAATCGCAGAAATGCAGGCGAAATTTCAGCCAGAGCAGTCTGTGTCTACACTAAAATAAAAGGGGTCCAATCTTTCTTTCACGGGATTATAAATGGTTTGTATGGGCTGTAATGAGAGATCCTTCAAGGGAAGAGCAGGGCCCCAAACTTTTTATTTTTAACTACTTAACCATCTGACTTTTTACTCTCTAATTTTCTGTGCTCCTTCAGATCTTTGTGCGACTCCCTGGTTTGTCATGCATTCCAAGCCACAGGATGTGTCAGCTTAGTGATATTCATTAGCTGGCCGGTGMACCTCCCAGCTCCTACAGCCTCCCTCTTCTCAGCTCTGATTTACCTCTTTCTCATAGAGGAAGTGCCCCMTTTTCTCCACTGCTTTTTTGCTCCCTCTCTTTTCTCATTGTTCAATCTCTTCCCTGAGAGTGACTGCTTCTTTTACTTTTGCACACTTGGACTTTTATTTCCTTCTGCCCTTTATTCCCCATTAGAAGCCTTCACCTTCACACACACAAATCCCAAATTGCACATTGTGGTACAAATGAAATCCCCAAATTATCAAGCACAAAATTAGCATTAAGAAATCATAAGACAACAAACAATAGACCTTTTTATGTGGTTTTTGTAATTGCATGAAACTAGTTACTTTAGCAATTATTGTTTGTGTCTCATTAGCATGCAAAATGGGTTTTTAGACTAACCCACACACAAAAGAAACCATTTGTGATGAGAACTGTGCTTTGTTTAATGTTAGACACCATTGTATTTGCTTTCCTAATATAACAGTTCTAATTAGTACCTAGCACTCATCCTGAGTTTTTCAGCTTGAAAACGACGAMGGTGACAATTGAGTCACAATTCCATGGCACTCTTTGTCAGTACCTGTCAAAATATAGCTAAGTCTTTAGGAGTTGTGATCTAAATACTAAAAAAAGTTAATAGTCCAGAAAGAATCTCACCTTAGCTAATTTAAAAAAAAATATATAAAATTGCAGATTAGCCTTTGGTTAAGAGCATAACRTTATTAACACTTCATGGTTAAATATGGTCTTAGCAAGAGTGTCCTCTGTCCTAATACTGACTTTGTGTTGTTTTTATSATCTCACCTTTATCTATTCAGCTGCTTCTTTGGTTTTTAGTGATTCATTAGAAGAGCATGGGTGGATTAGTGACAAAAGCTAAAATCCATTCATCAGTATACGCAAATTTCTTTAATGTGATTGCTCACTTGTCTTTGAAGAATTGTTTTTTTCTATTAAAAATGCTTCACTCCAGAGCTGGAACAATCATCACTCCCTTTCACTTATATTTCCTGACTTTACCTTAAATTCTTCACAGAGCAGCTAGATATAGTGGTAGAGGAAACATGAAAACTCCTGCTGAGGGGTTGTCTCCAACTTCATGTTTGTGTATGAATAAGTCAAGAAAGAGCCAGTCCAGTGACACTTTGTCAGTATTGCTTTGTGATTATCACAGTATGAAGTGATAACATTGTGTTTTCTTTACAGTAAGAGATATTTATAAAGAACTTGACTGTTCACRGGCTTGACCACTGTTTTGACTCATAAACTCCAGACTTTCATATTTTCTAGTTAGCTTAAGCCCACTGAGAAGCTGAGTATCAAAAGTAAAATTGCTCACTTGGTCCCCATAATTCAAAACTTGCCTCTCAACTGGCCTCTTTCTAGCTCATTAACTTCCAAGGAAGTATGTTTTTGGTGTGTTTTATTCTATCCTGGTTTCAAAGATTTGAATGCAAGGAGCTCTGAACTCCTTTCCTTTKCTGGCATCAAGTCCTGGTGATGCTGCACTGAAATCAGCTGGTTTATTTGTTGGTTTCAGTCAATAAAAAACAGAGCCATCAGCAGCTCTGTGCCTCAGACTCCACTCTGAGCATGGAGAGACAGCTTTGCTGGCTGGTTTCACACAGCAATGGCCCTGATGGCAGAGGGGGTGAAGCCACTAGACACCCATTCAGCTTATCCMCATTTATGCCTGTGGATCTTTAATTGCAAACTAAAGTTGTCTGTGCCATCAAGATTTTTCCAGTGGAAGCTATATTTTCAAAAAAAAATTAAGTAATCTGAAGAGAAAGCAGATGCATTAGGGATGGAGATGGAGGGAAAGGAAGACCTGAGCAGTAGTCACAAGTTCTGTAAATTCATCACTTCTCCAGGAAAATCATCCTATSCTTTCTCATGATGCTGCAACATCTGTCAGATACAGTGCCTGTATCTCAAGYTTTGCAATGGTTTGTATCCTGGTTAGCTGAGTGGGTGTACACACGAARCATGAGATTTTGGAAGTCAGTTCTCATTCTCTACCACTAAAATGATACTGCCACACAGTAAGCAACAGCATGTTCAGTTCTCTACATCTATTATTAATTTGTTTTTACATGGACAAACCAGGTATCTGTATAACAAACTTATCAAAATGAACAAAATTTCATCAGCAAAAAATAGCCTAACTAGGAATTGGGGAGAAACTGAGAAAATTGAAAAGAGTCTGAAAATTAACTAAGCCTCTATCTCCCAAACCAGACTTTACTTTTATCAGTCATGGTCAGGTTATGAGGTCTTCAAAGTTATTTAGGTGACTGTTTGGCTCCTCACCGGCGTTCCAAAGTCTCCACTATCTGTTTTGAAACCTATCTTAAGAGAAAGTCCAGGACATTCCAAAGCCAAATATAAATCTGAGAACATTCTTTGCATCTAAAGCCTAATTCTGCACATACTTATGCATAATGCAGCCTCACAAAAACCCATGAGGGTGTAAGTCTCACAGTTAGGGAACCGGAATCTGGTTACGAAATTCTCATACTTTGGTAGAGGGATTCAATATTTCAGTCATGCATTCTGAGAAGACACTTTTCAGCATCTTCTAAATAGTTGCTATGCTTTATGCAATTCAGAAAGCCATGAGATATAGTTGAATAGTTTATCCATATAATAATTAATAAAATAGTTAATAAATTAATAGACTTAGTAAAATTATGAAATGAAAAAKTTTAGGTAAGTTTACATAACATAATGAAGCATATGCAGGGCCAGGAGCATGATCATACCTCTACCTGGTGCTTCAGAGACCAGGCTGAGCCCCAAGAGTGAAGCAGCTGCATTAGTGTTGCTGTGTGACTTGTCCTAAGTCCAGTTACTCATTCAATTAGCTTGAACCTTGTCATGCTTTACCCCTAGCAAAGCAATTAAATACCATACAGCCTCTTCTTCACCTACCCCTTAGTCTTCTCTTCTGAGAGTGGGATGGGAWGGAGAATTAATCTAAAACCCACAGGTTTAGATCACAGCAGTTTAATAATTGAATTAAAAGTAGTAATAATACAATTGTAATGAAAAGAGAGTCAACAAAAAGAGAATGAGAAGGAAAACCCAAGATAGATAAGTGATGCACAATACATTCTCTCACTCCCTGCTGATGGATGCCTGGACCATTCCTGAGCATCTGTTGGAATCTCCTAGCCAATTCCACCCAGTTTATATGCTGGTGTGATGCTTTATGACAKGGAATACCCCTTTGGCCAGTTCAGATTAGCTGCCCTGACTGTGTTCTCTCCTGGATTCTTGTGTYCTTGCTCATTCACGAGCACAGGAAAGTCAAAAGATCTTGCTWGCCTTAGAGTAAGCACTGCTCAGCAGCAACTAAAACATTTGTGTGTTGTCAACCTTATTCTCATACTAAATCTCAAAACCACAGCACTTTACCAGCTACTGGGAAGAAAAGTGACTCTGCCCTAACTGAAAACTAGAAAGACATGTGGTTGAGAAGACCCAGCTATCAGACAACATCTCTGAAATATCAGGGTTTTGTTTTATTGTTGTTGTACTTACGTTGTTTCTAGGAGAGGAAAAGGATGTGGAGTGAAAAGAACAACTTTTACATAAAAGAACCAAAATGGTGTTGCAGTAAATGTCCTTCCATCTTCCCAACAGGAGCTGTCATCATGCACCCTTTCTTTGCATACTTTCACCCTTTCACATGAAAGTTGAGCTCTTAATAAGCTATTATTAARCAGTTTCCTATTGCAGTTCCTATCTTCTGTCTTCCATTTTCTGTGATAATTTTCTGTTGGAATGATAAAATGCAGTGTTTTTTAATATGGTGAGTAACTGAGTGTGCTGGGCACCCCACCACTCCGGCCACACTGATTCAGTTTCTGAGTTCTGGGCTCTATAGCCCCTCAGTATCTCCACAAGTGTCAGGTTTCCCACCCCTGTTCATGGACARACACTTCTAATCAGTGATTGATTCACTCCAATTTCATATATTTCTACACCTTTCTGTCCCATCCTATTCTTTTTGCAAACGCGGAAGCTTTCTACCTGCCTTACCACGTAAATCTCAATGTAGTGATGTGACAGCACACTCTGAGTGGGAGTAAGATCCTAAGCTCCTTGCTCCATCAGGAGTAGAGCTGTGCTCTTTGCAGAAACCAGATTAGATCAGGAATCCATGAACAGCACTATGCTGTGGGCTTAGAAACCTTATGGTCACATCTATGCTAGTAGATGGACTTGGCCAGAAACCATTCTCTGACAGCAGAGCTTAAGTCCATACAGCCCAGCCCTCGTGTCCCCAGAAAAAGGTGACTGTGTCCMAATGACATGTTTGAAATGGTGTCTTACCCTGACATTAAGTGGAAGAGAGATGGTTAGCTGAGCCCAAAAACGATTTTGAGAACAGTGTTAGCAGTTYAATTGTATGGACAATCGTGTCTCAATAATTGAGCCCACAGAATAGATGTAGGCTGGGGATCGCCCTTTATCCCTGTAGAGAATRGGCTTAGTGACACAGTATTGCATGCATTGCAGCCTGGTTGTGAAGTTTAACTGATATTTATAAAATATGCCAAATCCTTGCAYACAAAATGCTACATAAGTAATAAGTATTAATAAACGTGATTATATTAAACCGGGTCTGTTTTCAGTCATGTTTTATAAGACCACAGTTGTAGCTGTAACTGAGCTTTCATATGAGAGATCAAACATTTTGCCTTCCATTGTAAGCCATTCTTTGTAAGCTTTTCCAATAAAAACAGCAGAATATCTCATACATATTGAAATTCAATGATATTCTTAAAGACTAAATGTTCATTTGCAATTGGCAAGCAATAATACTTAATTTCTCTTTGCCAGACATTTTTGAGCTTGTATTTCAAGCTGAATTTTATCAATAAGTAACCAATTAGTAAGCTTAAAATTTACATTAAAGGCAATATAATTTTYAATTAGTACAACAACAAACCAGGTGCATTTTAGCTTTAATCTAAACCTAAGTAARCAAGGTTTCCTGCATTGTCAAATTGTTTTTCAAGTTGAAGTCTGTCACATCTTCAAGGCTAACTAGTTCTTAGCACTTAAAAAATGTTTTTCCCAAATTACGTTCAGTGAGAAGAGAGACATCACAGTCTAAGTGAGAGCTGGTTCTGAACCTCTGCAGCAGACTTTTTAGTTCCCAGTCCTTTATTGAGCGAAAAATAAAGGGGCTTTCAGGGGTGGGGTATCAGCACTGACAATTCTCATACTTTGACACAGGGCTTTGCCTCTTTTRGTGCCAATCTAGACTTGAAAGTGCTACTGACACAACTCTGACAGAGTGTGAAAAAAAATATAATTTCCCTAACTGACTCAGCTATGATGTTTTCCTTGCAATATTACCTCTTATTCTTTTTGGAAACTGGTATAGAAGTAACTGTTAAAAAGGAATCTTTTGATTATATAAAGTATCTCTCAATTCAAAGAATTTTCTAGTGCAATTCAAATAACAACCTCTTTTTGGTGTAGACCAGGCCTGGGGCTCTTTCTTTGTGTTATGGACAAATCTTCACAGGTAATAYACTGAATTTTAAGTCGAATACAGGAGTTGGAGCTTACAGTGTGTAAAGTGGGATTTCTAACKCATCTTCAGTTCATTTCAAAACTCACTCCCTAAATGACCAGTACTTCAGTGCTGTCTCCTCTTTTTCTCAAAACACAGGGAAAAGCCTCATGACCCTGCACTGAATATGAGAGTCTGCATGAGGCTCTCTTTGAAGAGCTTGTCACAGCGGCAATGTCAGAGGAAACCAAGTCTCTCTGCTAAGGAGAGGGCAACAGGTTCTGTTTTACAGTTTTGGCTCTGTATTTGAGCAGGAGAACTCTGGCAGAAAGACAGTGGAGCTCATGGCTAAGAGCCTTATGACTATGCATTCCATGCTGTGACTCATACAGGAACAGATCCTCAACATCTGCGGATGGGTTCTTTCCAGTCACTGGCATCAGCTCACACCTGACTGCATCTCAGTGCTTTGTGACTTTTTTTTCCCTTTTGTGTATGTGTTTGAACTTTCAGAACTCCAGAGGGTTCCCAGACCAGCCCCATGGCCTGTTTGGCAGCTTTGTTTCTTCTTCTCCATGAAAACTGTAGACTGTCAAACTTSGCTGTAGGGCTTATTACCCTATGCGTTCCTGTATTCCCTCTTATACATACTAAACACAGCTGCGTAGCTTTTTGATGTTTTATTTCCTTTCCAGACCAGTTTCATCTCAGCTGTCCCTCAAAAATACTCTCTCTGAAGGCCCCCCCCCCAAAAAAAAAGAGGGAGAATTATTTTCAACAATTTCCTATGTTTTTATTGTTTTTTTCCCCCCTCAAAATACTTTAGGAACAGCTCTATTTTTTTTTCCTCAGCCATTGAAACAAAACAGTGTAAAGACAGTTTCACCACTTCTAAACATTCTGGTAAAGGAACCCTGAATCACACACAGCATATGCATGCATATAAGGRCCCAGAGCTTATCCCTTTGAGCAACTTCAAAACTAGAATGAACTCAGGCTTTGAAGGAGAAATTTCCAATAAATATCAGAGTATAAATCCATGTCACATCCCTCTTTGGTGACTGTTATGTTCTCTTAGCKAGAGAGGAAATTTCTCATATCCATGAGGAAATACATAGCAGATAACAGACTGCTGGCAGCTGAGCAGTGAGCTACCACGGGGCTTACTGGTGCCCATTTAAGCTGTACTTTGAAGTCTGAGGCCAGGGGCTGAGTGCCTTCGGTCACCCAAGGAGTGTGTCAGTAGCCAAGCAAATGCATCCAGTGTGGCTAATTGCTGCTGGAGCATATTTCAGTCATTGGAAGTTTAATTACTTGAGCCTCCGAGGTCCTGTGCTTAACTCAGAGGCATTTCTGAATTTGTCTGTGCCTGTGCAAAATTATTTTAATTTTGGAATACCATATTTATTAATTTTAAGAGCTATTCAATTAAATCAATTAATTTAATAAAAAACTGTAAATCCAAAAATAAAAGAAAAAAAATCTAGGTGGCAGAGGGTTCTTATCTATTGATCATAATATTTTCARGTATCTTTGCAGTTGTGTGTAGAACAGGTAAGTGTCTGCTTTTCTGATTCTCTTTATATCCTCCAAACAGACTTTAACAGTCTGGCACATGGACAGCCCAAATGGCATGATTCCCAGGCCAACAGTGATAACTGCTAAAGATGGTTGTTGCACAGCTGCTCTTGCACAAGGGAGTGTGAGCAGAGAGAGGCCTTTTTCAGGGGAAATGTGCACACATTAACATTTTTGCAGAACTTTAGGCATGGCAGTAAGTAGTGGAATGACAAACTGTAATACAGAGTGTAACTGGAAAGGATGTCAAGAATCTGTAGAAGAGGCATAAGATGTGGGCTAGGGAGTGACTTGGAAGGAAAAGAAGAAAGTAACTGCCTTGTCATGAGAGGACAGCACGGAGCACTGGATTGGTGGAAGTGGASGTGAATAAAACTCTGTGAATTGTGAATTGTGAGCCCAGGGATAAGCTAGTTCTGAGTAGCACAGGAGTATGAAATTTCCTTCAAAAACAGAGAAAACCATGAGGAAATATGGAAATTCTAGGTTTCAGTGAAAGAAAGCAAATCACATGTGGAGTTGCATTAGATTTGCAATAATTAGGCACCCTCAAAGTTGCAAAGACTTTTTAAAATAATAATTTCAGAATGTTTTTATGTATCATCACGTAGGGACAGACTATATGTAAGTGTTACAAAGCCTATACATCTTCCTTCTCTGCTCCCTACCATACTAATAGTGTGCATAAACTCTTTCTAAATAAGTTTCTAAATGTTGTCCTTCTGAAAATCATTAAGGAGACCAAAATTATTTCCTGAGATTTCAGAAGCATTAGATTTCAGCATCCCTATGAAWACCTGCCTGGGTGCCAAGGCTATATCTAAGGCTGATGGAAAGACTCGAAGGGATTTTGTAGCTGATGTAAAGATTTTGTAGCTGTCTTCTTGTTTAATTCCCAGCTGCTAAGGACAAACCTGTTCGTTACTCTTTCTTTTTCTTCGCTTTGCCATTGTTGTGTGGACAGCTGCATATCCCTGCCACACAAGACACACCTTCTCTGTCAGTGGCATCTCTCTCACTATAGYCAGCAAAACACCAACACTCGTATGAAGAGTTTATGTCCCCAGAAAAGTGAACAAAAGAGCCCAGGAGAATGAGAAAAGGTGTATTCACCATAGAAAGAAAACAATCAGTCGAAAACACATCCCAAAATAATTGCATCCATGCAACAGACTTCAGGGCTTTCTCCATTGCTCTGTTTGTAGACTGTAAAGACTTTTTACATTTCCATGGAATCATAAAGTGATAAAAYGCAATCCCAAGAAAGCTAACACACTGCAGGCATACAGTAACTCTGAACTTTCTGAAGGAAGTGGGAATTTGTAAGATCACAACTAAGGAACAGAGTTTTTCACTAAACGCCAAGTAGGAAATCTCTCACTGAAGTGATGACCCCTTAGGGTCTTATGTTTCTCTAAACTCCTAAGCATTTCTGCCCTAGGGTCACTCTTGGGGAAACACATGATGAAAACATCATTACACACATATCACAGAAAAAAACAAACCACAAAAAAAAATCAAATCAAAGCAACCCACAAAACTTTCCTTGGAAATTTGCTTTGTTCATTAGCTGCAGAGATGTGATTTTGCATGTTATTAYGATGGGCTAGAAAGCCCTGTGTTAGCAGATAGCACTTATGGATACACGAGTTAATTTCTTGAGAAGCCTAGTGCTGCACTTGCCAAAACCACAAGATGAGTACTTGCTGTGGCATTTAGCAGTCATTTTCATCCTCCARTGGTTTAGCAGTTCAGTGAGACCACCTTCAGAAGATGTCCCTTTTTTATGATGCAAGAAATGCTGATAAAAATATAATTACATTCTCTTTGATTAGGCACAATTATTGCTTCTATAATCTACCTCAAATATTGTTACTAAATTAGGAAATAYGATTTATTTTTTGAAACAAGACAAATGTTGATTGCAGGTATTTTTCCTGTGTKCAGTATGTTCTGTGCAGCTCTGTCATTCCCTTGCTGGAGTCTTGGGCTGTGCAAGCAGAAAGAGCCCTCCTGCTGAGGCCACTTTAGTGCTGCTTTCTGGGGAGCAAGAGGTACAAGGGCTCCAGTTCAAGCCCCTGCTGCAGTAATGTGCCACTTAGAACCCATATCTTCTGGAAGTTGCCCTCTTGGTAGCAATTTCAAAGCTACATACGTGCATGTATCACCTTCTTTTGTGTGTGGAGTAAAAGAGAGTGAACAGATTTAAAAGCTGAATGAAGACTTCACTGGTTTGAGATTACATGCCTCTTTCCTTAAGTTTTTACAGTTTTTAATTTGCTAAATAATGGGGTATTCATAGTGGTCTGAAATACCTACTCTATCATTTATGTTCTCTGCTTGATAATTTTCATGTCTTTAATGTCTTTCTGTTCACCATCACTACTTTAGAWTGAAGATAGTCTTTGAAACACTTTTTTTTTTTTTTCATTTTTAACTAGTTGTTTGACAAGCAGTGATTGGAAAAATAGTTTCTAATCAAGAAAGCAATTTTAAATTAGATATTGCTTTTCTCCGAGCTGAGCCAAGGCCCTACAGACRTTATGGCAGGTTGGGTTTTGAACACTTTTTATACAAAACCCAAGTTTTTCAATGATTAATCAGTAGACTATGGAGTCATAGAATCATAGAACGGTTTGGGTTGGAAGGGATATTAAAAATCATCATGTTCCAACCCCCCTWCCATGGSCAGGGACATCTTTYRCTAGRCCAGGTTGCTYAGAGCCCAATCYRGCCTRTCCTTGAACACTCCCAGGGACTGGGCAGCCACAGCTTCTCTGGGCAACCTGTCACTGTGCCTCACCACTCTCACAGGAAACATTTCTTCCTAAATATGGTCTAAATCTACCCTGTTTCAGCTTGAGATCATTCCCCCTTTGTCCTTACACTACATGCCCTTGCCAAAAGTCCTCTGTCTTTCTTGTGGGTTCCTATTACGTACTGGAAGGTGCTATGATGTCTCCTTGCAGCCATCTCTTCTCCAGGCTGAACAATGCCAGCTGCCTCAGCCTGTCTTCATAGGAGAGGTGCTCCAAGCCCTCTGAGCATGYTCTGGAATTGCTTCCACAGGTTCATGTCCTTTTTGTGTTGGGGGCACCAGAGGTGGATGCARTGCTTCAGTGAGGTCTTACAATAGCAGTGTAGGAGCAGAATCACTTCCCTCACTTCCTCACTGACTCTTTTTCAGGGTGCATTGCTCCTGAGCCTGGAAGAGGAAAGCTTTGAATAACCATCAGGTTTCTCAGGCCTCTCTTCCCTCCAGAGCTTTACCCCATGGTACTCAACCAAGCAGATCCCTGAAAGTCTGCTCTTSTGAAGTCCAGRWTAAAGAGATTGCTGTGTACCCTCCTCACTCCCCTAAGGATCTTGAGCTCCACTACTTCATGGCTGCTGCAGCCAAGGCTGCCCTTGAGCTTCACATTCCCTACCAGCCCTTCCCTGCTGGCATGAACATGGACCAACACAGCACAGCTCCTTTTTGGCTTCTCTATCACTTGGAAAAGAAGGATACTGCCAATGAGTTCCTGCAACCTCCTGGATTACCCAGATGTGCTGCCTCTCCAACAGATATCAGGATGGTTGAAGTCCTAGTGAGGACTAGTGCTTGTGATTATGAGGTCCCTCCTATCTGTTCATAGGCTCTTTTGTGGGATGGCTTGCACCAGACCCTCTCTATAATCTCACCTGTCCCTGCCTTCCCTTCAGTGCTGACCCACAAACTCTGCTGCTCATCCATCCTCAGACAGAGCTCCATGCACCCCAGCTGGTCACTGACAGGGCAACACCACCTCTTTTCTCTTCTGCCTTTCCTTCCTAAAGAGTCTGTRTCCATCCATTCCAAGACTCAAGTCATTGGAGCCATCCCATGATGTCACTGTGAGGCCAATAAGATCACAGCACTSCAGGTGTGTTCACATCTGCTTATTTCTTGGGCTAGGTGCATTTTGCATTGAGGCATTTAAACTGGGCCCACCACTTACTGTCTGCAGTGGCTGGAATTCCTTTGTACGGTTTTCCCACTCTGGAATTTATGTTCATACCCAGGTTATGCTGCCCACCTAGAGACTCAAAGACATGATCAAATTACTGAACAATAGCTCAATGCTTTTTCATCCATACAATCCTCCCTGGCACACAGGTGAGGTAATGTAACTCAACTTAAAGCCTACAGCCTAAATTGTAAACGCAGTTGAACCGGCAGTGTGCTAAGAATGAGCACAGATGTGTGTGAACTAATGTACTGTAACTTCTTGAGCCCCAGAAAAATTGTCTGGGCCATAAATCACACAGATTGTGGGTAATTTCAGTCTCGATTCAAGGTGACAGGAACCTGTGTCCTGGCCCAAACCCTCAGTTTCCTGGTATCATTTGAAGGACTTTTGGTGCACTCATCCATATTGGTCTGGTTCATTATGTTTGTGCTCTTATTGTGGCAAAATGGGAGAAGTAAGCAGCTTTATCTCCCTACTGACACTCCCTTAACATGAGAGCCTCTAATGCTCACGTGTGGCTTATTAAGATGTCCTGTGTCATACTCCTCTCAAGCACTAGAAAAATAGGACATTCTAAATGAATCAGATGAAAGGCTGGACTAACACTGTTTATTTTATTTGAAATTACTACACAGCTTTCTTTTGAAACATTTGCTATGAACACCAACACTAAAAGAAATTAAGCWGGAGAAGGCAGAGTTTTGAGCCTTTATCAGAAAGTAGACTATTCAGTGAATTTCAGAATTTGATCTATTCATAGACTGAGGAAATAAACCACAAAGAACAAATGCATGTTTTAAGTGATGCTTTGTTACAGAGCTCCACAAAGAACCATCACTGAAAACAGTGAAAATTATTTTGTGGTTATGCAAAATATATGACTCATATATGGGCAAAAAGAGAAGCATGTAATAAAAACAAAAATCACAAAATAATCATATTTATCTATTTTTCTTTGGTTTCACACACTGTTTATACTGCAAATGTGGTGAATGCTGTTTACTGTGCTATGTTCATAAAACKTATTTTTCTTGAATGTAGATTTGARRCTAAGAAGTTACAGCACTCAGACTTATGGACTAATAAAATTAAAAATTCTATATAGAAGTACAACAAAATCACCCTGGCCACATCTTAGTTTTGAAGGATTTGTAATCCCTGTCTCTGGCCTTATGATCTCTGGTACTGGTTCTGCAGAAGATCTTCTGGTGATACAAGTCAATACTGTAATTTGCTTCTTCACATGGCACATAGATTACCTTTTAGTACAATAATATTATTTGCCACACTATTTTTAGGAATCTGAAGGAGGTATGGAGAGTAAATTTATTTTCTGCAGTTTTGTTCAGGTCAATTTAATTTATGCTCAGCAGTTACTGCATTGTGTTATCCAACCCAGAATGTCCAATTCTTAAACCAAAATTTTGTCATGAGCATACAGGGTCAGACAAGGTTTATGGGAGTAATGCTTAAAATCAGAAACCCCCTGACAATTTTCTCACTAGCGTAGTTTATGTATTTCTGTTAGTCAAGTGAGGAACATGGAGTTTGTTAAAAAAAAAACAAAACCCAAAGATGTGTGTGGAAAAAGGATCTTCTTAACCTTCAATTTTCTGCAAAATTAATACAACTCTAACATTGTTGGGTTTTTTGTTTTCTTTTTCTTCCTTTTTTTTTTTTTTTTTTTTTTTTTTTTTTTTTTTTTTTTTTTTTTTTTTTTTTTTTTTTTTTTTTTTTTTTTTTTTTTTTTTTTAGGACAGCACCTTTGGAGACTAGAAAGTCACTCTGAAACAGAATTCTGAAAGTATTACTATATCTTATGGTACACTTCATGCTGTTAATTGTTGCCATGGCTTTCCAGTCTGTACTCTCCAGTAAATTCAAGTAATTAAAACTCTTCCTTGGTATTCCTCCCAGGACATGAATCCAAGTGTTTTTATATGTGAATACAATGATGTACTTAATACTACTGCTGTGATTGAGAAGAACACAGGACCACTACCATCATGAATGACCACTACCACCTTAGACATGCTTGCTATGGGTAGGGGCACACTCTGTTCTGCCAACATGGTAACTTCTCAGACTGCYATAATTTAGCTAAATGTCTAATTTGGGAAAGCCTAATATTAATACTGTTCAGYTCCTTCAAGCAACTATGTGGGCTGTTAAAATGTCATAATCGGTAAAAGTATAGCTCTTTAAGCAGCGTTACCTTTCCATCTTTATTTCCCTTGCTTTACAAAGAGAACAATTGCGTCCTTGCAGTAATGCTGTTAGGCTTCCTTCATTAATGCATATRTGGCACCTTGAAATGTATGAATAATAGATTTTGGACTTTAATGGGAAATAATAAGGATTTCTTTAAAAATCCTTGATCCCATGCTAAAGAGAATTCTCTATCAAATTCAACAAATTGAGGCTTCTTACTTTTTTAGAGGGAAAAGTTGGTCTGTTGCTTGTTTGTTTTTTCAACAGAATTTAAAGTTTTATCATAGTATTTTCATAGTAAGTGGTSATTATCATGCAATAATAGTTTGATAAAACTCTCAAAAAATGGAGTAAAACGTGGAGGGAGGATAACCACTTTCATATTATAAATTGTATGTAAAATGGATGGTTTTCATAATGATACATAATGCACTGCTTTAACTGTCCACATTGTATTGTACAGCGCTTTGTCTGTGTGGAATTGCACCAGCTGTACCTGCTGTGCCTTTGTGGAGTCCTATTCAGCACTCCTTATTCACTCCCTCCTTTGGCAAAGCCCCCTCTGAAGTCAGTGTGTGATATGCTACAGTAAGAAGTGCTGAATGCGACCCTTAAATGATAACGCCTTGGAGGAGGAAACTGCCACTTTTCTCACACTTCTCTTACTGCATAATGCAATTTGGACTCAAGATGCTATGAAAATACTACTACTAATAGGTTGAGCAACTACATCAGGCAAATCATGGTAGTTTTCAAGAAGCACCATCCTTTTTTCAGCATTAAGGGATCAAAGAAGGCTTTAGAATACCAGCGTTGGTGTTAGATTTAGATATGATGAGCAGTAGCTTTTTTAATTTTGCATACAAAGTCCACAAATATTATGTGAAATATTAATATGTCACAAATTAATATTTTTCAGAAAGTTATTATACATTCACAACATTTATTAACAATTGGCACATTTTCAGCCCCTAGGCCATAACTATGTCTTAGACCTAAATCTTGTACTAGTGAATAAGGTACAGCTAATTCTCTTTTGAGGTTGATCTAAGAGCTGTATTAATCTGTTTAGGCTTCTCAAGGAATGAAGCTCCACAGAATCTTTGTCTGTTCAAACATTCAAGATTTCTTGGCCTTCTACAATTTTACTCATTCGCTTTGATAAACTCCCTGTGCCGACAAACCCCAGCCAATTTTATATGTTAAAAAAAGGAACACTTTAAACAATTTGACTAAACGCCTTTACAGCTTTGGTTTTAATTAGATGTTTTGCTTCTTCAGCTTACTGGAAAGAGCTAGATAGCTTCTAACCATGTCAGTCTATATAACAGCAGGTGTCAGCTTTAACTGCCTCTGAAAATTTTAAATGTATTCAATTAAAAGAGTCCCTTAGAGAATCATACTTTTTATGTTCATTTGTCTTATGTGTGGTTTGCAACATGTTTTCTTTCTATACAGTATGTTGTTGATTGTGTGACCCAATTATGCCTAAAATTTTTAATGTCAGAAAACATTCAGTTAGTGCTTTTATGTTAATATAATCCATCAGAAAAAATGTATTGTTCCACAAGTGTCATTTGGGAAGGTAAGTCTCTCTCTCTCTCTCTCTCTTTTTATTCTTTTCAGGAAACCACAGTAATCTTGACACCAGAACACTAAGTGGTTATCTGAGCAATGATAGGTGAGAAAATTGATAGCTTTGAGATCGGAAATGGATGGCTTCTCATATTCTGATCTCAATACACAAACCTACATGTGTAGCTAGATATCTTTGTAGGCTTTTGTGGAACAGGAGTAAAAGGACTGCAAGAGGCAGACATTGAAACAGGATGGACAGACAAATAAGATGTACATGCTGCACACACACACATGATTAAATGCAATTAAAATAAGCATACTTGTCCTTCTGCTACCACCAAGCAGTTAGATTTTTCAATTTRTATTAATTCTGTCTGTTTTGCTACCCGAATTATTGTATTAAAAATCCTCTCCTGAATCATGTTRCAGCTCCAAGCATTTTTCTCATGGCAAAAATGAAACCAGTTATGAAGGTCTATCATGAAGTTACCCAGTAAAGAAAAAATTATTTGGGAAAAACGTTGTAAAGATTTAATGGCTTACCCATTTTCCTGGAAAATTGGTGCATGTCAGGATAAAAATTACATAAGACAYTGTCCTATTTATTTGCTAATGGTTACCCTAAATTTCACTACATCAGGCATGATGTGATAACCAAACTCCACCTCTGATCCTATCGAGTTCCTATCAAGAATTCCCAATCAGTCAATGTCTAACTTTAAAAAAATTCAGAGGTGTTTTGGCAATGTTATAGGATCAGTCAAACACTAGAGAATGGCAAACTACAACTAAACCAGGTGCTTACTCTATGTGAACCCATCACWTATTCATGAAACAAATCTTAAGAAGTGAGACTAAATCCTGAAACCCTTGAAGATAAATTGATGATGAATTATGATAAATTATGGTCTAGTTATAGTATAGTTGGTAATGTGTTATTTAAAAATATATTCGAAACTAGGTTTGAAATAGGCTCTGAACACAGTGCTTCTCCAGACAATAAAGTGCAAACTCAATCTAGTTGAAAAAATTAATCTGCAAAGTACAATGGTGTTGGATGGGCAAAATTTTAAAAATCCCATGTCAGGCAGGTTRTAACTGCAGGAAATGATGTTTTAAAGTCAGAGGAAGCTGATCTCATCACATGCTTGAATTGAAAAACATCTTTCAAAAATCTCAAAACTGTTTTACCTAAAAGCAGATCTGGAAGAGAGAGGTGATTCTGTGAAAATGTATCCGGAACACTGCATACATGAAAGAAGAAGAAAAATAGGAATGATATGAAGAATAGGTTGTTTTTTTTGGTTTTTTTTTGAAAAGTAAAAAAGCTGGAAGAGATGGAAAAAACATTTTCAAACTGTAGCTCATTGAAAAAGGTTTACTTTAAAGAAGAACTCAAGAAAGCAGCAGGAGAAAGAAAAGAAAAAGAAAAAAAGGGAAAACAAGCCAAAGAAAATTCATGCATGTACAAAAGAAAAGAATAAAGGAAGATGTTAAAATATGTAGAAACTTAAACTGTAAGGGATGATCTATCAGGAAATACATAAATAAAAAACAAATGTTATTTGAACAACTCTGGATTACAGAGTTACTACAGGCAGAAATAAGTTTTCTATAATTTCTGGGTCATAAGGAGACACCTGTAAATGCAGCAAGCAAGTTTTTGTGGAAGAAAATGTTTCCAGGAGCTGCCAAAAATCAAAGAAGTCTCTTATCGTGTGACATGGTAAAGAATTTTTTTAAAAAGTGCTTCTCAGGATATTGAGAAGAAATCTTTATGTTCAAATAAGGGAAATAAAGTTATAGTTGCATCTTTGACAGCTTCTTCTGTCTGCTTCCTGTAGATTTCTCTTGCTGCCTGATACAGATTTAAAGGAAAAAAACATACATGCTGTCAGAACTACCACATCCATTTCTTATAAAGAGAAGATTTAAAATTTATTACTAATACTTAACAAGTCCAAGTGAGTCTATAACTTTACCGCTTGTTCAGAGGTGAACACTTTGGGGTGATAAGGGCTCACATGATTACCTGCTTGTTTGATTTTGTTTTATATTAACACCTTATGTCGACACACGTATTGATAAAAACCTGAATGTAAACTGAGTACCTTAGTCCAATAAAAAATAGTTTGYGATGAATAAATAACATTCCTACTAGAGCTACAAAATAATTTACAATAAAACAAACACATTTAAATCTGAATTACTTTGTTTTCAGTTATGTTCTTCATGCTCTCGAGCTAGTGTTCTCTTTCAATTTTTTAAATTTTAGAATCCCAGGAATTTTTCTCTTTGGTCTTTTAGTCATGTTTTAAAAATTACTTTTTGTCTTATAGTGTCTCTGTGTGACACTTGATAAAGTCATACCTCCYTTTAAAATTATTTAATGAAGTCCTTGATTATCTTCCACAATAGTTTSTAGGTTAAAGTCCTTACTTATCTCCATGACAATAACCACATTTGCCTAAATTGATAATCTAGGGGTACTGGTTGATAGGGTATGGATGTCTGCAGATCTTTGGAAATCCAGAGCGTGGTAGTTACATAGGTTATTGACCCAAAGAGCTAGCGGAAAAGAAGGAGAGATGTAAAATCTATTGAAAAAGTAAAGTAGGCTAAACTTCAGTTGGATAAAATTTTTTCCATTTGATATGTATTTCCCATAGTTCTAAATTCTGAGTCATAACCGGTATCAAAAAAGCATAATTTTCTTACTACCTGAATTGCCATCTATGACCTTGACACTGTTGACTGCTTGGTTTTGTGTTTTTGAAGAGTGGCAAGAAACATAAAATAAAGAAAAACTGGAAAAAAAAAATTTTAGCAAGTATCTAGACTTAAACACAGTAATCAGACTGCTGCTTGTCTGGAATATGCAAGCTATTCATAATAAAGTTAATATCACAAGCCAAATTAGAAAGAAAAKTTCATAGTTACACGTAGGCATAGGWAAAGCATATTTATACCTAAAATAGGGTTTCTACTACATATATAGTCTTACAGTATTTTACAATTTTGACTCATTGCCTCTTTATGTGTGTATATATTTATACACTGTGTGCATACTTCAGCTGTTTTTRCAGTCATTAGTTGTGAAGAGTTTAGTGATTTTTGAGTGTGTAAGTGTCCATAAAAATCAACCACATTGTTCTGAGCTGCTAAAGTCTTGCTTAACCCACAAGCAACACGTGCAAGTTCTCATTTCAGCATTTTAAATTTATTAAGATAATTGAATAAAATGAGGCTGCACCAGGAAATTTTCTAAGTATTTCAAATGGAATTTACATTCACAATACAAAAGGTTGTACAAAACAAGTGTAACACAGTTTTGACTGCTGAAAGCTATTTTTTCCCTATGAGTACTTTGAGAGAAACAATGAAGATTTCTCGTAGAAACTCAAAATGCCTTTCTCTCTGCTCTCTCTCCGGAGACTTGACTGTTCAATACACTACCCACCATTCCTTGTACTTTTTCTTGTTATCTCACTTGCAGTGGGTGATAGTTACTGGCCTGGGGAATAAAAATCAGATCATATTCTAGCAGCTAGCCATCAGTCATGGCTTTCCATGTGGCACAGTATGTGTTAACCAAAGTCCAAATGGTTATGCACCATTTAGGTTTTG
>NW_026623827.1:256730-275260 GCF_030028575.1 Malurus melanocephalus | reverse complement strand
GACATCCTGAGGTGTGGGATCCACGAGGATCATTGGGTCAAACATTTCAGACACCCTCCTTGAGTGGTTTTTACTGACCCAGAAGAAGCAAGTGTATGGTTGGAAGGAGAGGGGAAGGAAGGCAGTAGGACTGTTTTGCTGAACTTGATTCTTCCAGCATAGAAATTTTATATCACACCGTCTTTCTCTTGGGAAGACATTATTAATTATGATTATTATTATAGTCTTGTAGTAACATATGAATACTAATTTTTTTTTCTTTGAGGTAGGTTGACTTCTCTCTTCATTTCTTTTCCTAAATTATAACTCTCCAGTAGGTCGTGGTACTAATTAGCTGAATTGGAAGTTGCATAGAAAAAAATTCTAGACATTATGATGTGAATATACCATTTAATGAGGACTATGAAACTAAAAATGACATTTTTCCCTATAATTAAAAGTAATTTTTATTCAGTCATATTTCTTACTTTTGAAAGACCTTCGAACAGTCTGACTTACTAAATATATTTGAAATATTTGGGGTTTGTACTTAAAATTCATCTGTAATTAAAACAATTTTTCTGCAATAGTCAGCTAAAAAAATTTCCGTATTCCATTTCCATATCTAGTAGCAGAGTGAAAGCAGTTCAGATATAATATAGGATGCTAYAGACATGCATGTAACCTGGCAAAATCCCTGATAAATTCAACCTTTTCTAGACAGTGGTAGGGGGAAATGAATGAACCCTCTGATGAATCTTCAATTATTTCAACCTTGCTGATATAAAATGTATGAAATGTATTGTCAAAGGTCTCTGTGTATTGCTTATAAGAAAATATGAGGCTGTATCAAATTAAAGAATTACGCCATGAAAGAAATGGCAGTCACTGTGAACTCTTTACATRTAATGCCTAGTACATTTCATATTTGGCTCTGTCATAAGCCTTTGCCAGTTGAAGTACATCAGGTTCATACATGAAATATCATGACCTTCGCTTCTATTTCTGTCTTTGAATATTTGAGGCCTTATGTATGGGTTTGTTTGTGGTTTTTTTTTTTGTTTGGTGTAATGCTTCTCTCCTCCCAGAAAATGTTTGCTTTGTCTCTGCAAGTTGTCAATAATGTTAGAGCTCGCAAGTGATGCAATCCATAGTGAAAGGTAAAAGGTCCTGAATTGGAAATAAAACTAAGGTTATTTTTAAACCTGCTTCCTTATGTATTGATTCAGATTATTTGTGAACACAAGAATGATCTATTTGGCTCAAAATGAAGCAAATGAACARGACAATAAATAATAAGCATTCAAATAATTAGAAGATAAAACACTTTGGAGGATATATATCCATCTGCTAGAAATACTGCAGTAGTTCTGATTGGGTTTAGTGCACAAGTGAAAACATTTTTATTTTAATTGTGACCCTTTTAGCTTCTGCTTTTGTTGTTAAAGGCTGAATGTTTCTTGCTTAGAGTCAGCTTCCTTGTTAAGAACTTGTTAAGGTCACAGAACATGCTACTGAGTTGAATGTATCTTATGCAATGTTCTAAAATACTTGAAACTTAAGGAAACTGTTTTATTTCAAATTACTTTGCAGCTCAGTGACTCGGCCCTCATGTCCTTTTGACTTTATTTGTATTTAATTCCTCACTGTTTCACAAAGTGTTAGACAGTGAACTCAGCATGCTGCCTTCCCAGGGGAMCAAGTAATGTCTGGGGAGAAGGATTGGAGGAGTATCTGGAGCTTTTACTTTGAGTCTTTACCCTCACATCTTGGCTAAAGAGAGCTTTTGAAAATAATCTGAAGGGGTTTCATGGCTACATATGGAAGTAGGCCACGGCTGTTTTYTTCTGGCACGCATATGAGTTACATGCCAAAAACATAAGGCGCTGGTTTTGCAAATTTCACAGTTCAGGTATCCTCTTCTCCTAACATGAGTTGCTTGAAATGCAGAACCACCTTCTTGGTTCAAATTGTAGGAGAAGGGCCCCAGTTGTTAAATTCTGTGATTTAAATATGCATTTGCTCTTGGAGGGCTTTCCAGGCACCTTTAACATTAAGCAGAACATTTAAAAGAGATTTTCTGCTTGTTTCACCTTGGAATCAGAAGGAACAGTGCATTTCTAGTGGCATTTGTGAGATATGCTRAAAATAATAATATGTAGCTCAAGCCTTAGAAACTAAATTTCAATAAAACTGAATGTTGGCACTGGAATCCTTTAAAAAAAAACCAAAAAAAAAACCCCACAAAACCAACAAAAAACCCCACCCCTCTGTTTGGGACTGGTATAAGGGGAAATTGCCATTAATGTCCCTGTCAAGTACAACATACACAGTCAAACCTGTGAAGTTTCCCTGAGTTCAGACTGGTTATCTCACAAATCTGTGCAAAGCTCTGGTGAATAATTTATACCAGGCTTGAGGTGACAAGTTAAACACACCCATTTTGTCTAAAATGCTATGAAGGCATCAAGATGGAGCCAAGCTGCAGGGTGAGTAGAGCTCGGCTGATGGGAATCTGAGCATGTCGAGAAGGGGGGATGCTGCTGTAAAGAAAATGAAATGTAATGAGATACTTTTTCATGCATAATTCATGGGTGAAAACATGACTGCATAAAAAGCCATGGATTTTAACAAGGCAGGGCTGCAATCATACACATTATCTTCCCAAAGGAACTTTATATAATATTGGTGAAAAAGAGAGGATTCTGAATACCAGTACAAAATAAAGCTGACGTTTTCAAATGCAGTAGAATTTACTTTAATGTACAATGGCTGTAAAGGAAACAATTTATATTTATACCTCAAAATAGTTCCTAGGAAAAAAAATACTTTAAAACATATGCCTGCATTTTCCAGCTTAAAGAAAAAAGTAAGATGAGGAATGAGAAAAATACCTCATCTGGATAAAAAAAAAAAATTTAAATGCATAAGCAGTATTTTGTTGAGTGTGTTGTTAGGATTGTGCTTTGAAATCTTTTGCAAGCATTTTCACTTTTTAGAAGCAAAACTTTTGATAGGAATGACTGCTGTGAACAGGCTTTAAAAAAGATAAAATGTTAGCTATTGTCACCATAAAATTTAATTTGGTTGCATTTGCAAAAGCAAATACTGTAATTCAGCTTTCAAGAACAGTTTAGTGGCTAGCACATGACTGTTTGAAATGGTGTTTAACGCTTGGGGTATTTAGTTGAAGGGATTAAAAATGGAATGTTGATTAAAGCTTGGGATGTCTTAAATTTATCACCACAAAATCCTAATGACAGACTTAGCTGGAAGGAACAGGGTGYCTCCTTTAGCTGTTCACTTAGTAGGAGCAGATCACATACAGAAAAGGCACCAGAACAAGTCACAGAGAGCTTCAAAATCACACAAGCTGAAGGAATCTGTGAAGTTATTTGTTTAGTTTACACTGCACAATTTCAATATTTTTGAGGACAGTAAAATAGCCATTTTGCATCCAGTTATGGTTYTATAGTCCTGACAGTTGGGTGAAGAAAGCATTAAGGGTTCAAAATGATTGATATTTCAAAGTGTTCACCTTCTATGGGATTTTTTTCACCTCTCATTTGTTCAGTGTAAGAAGCAGAGATGCACTACAAAGAGAAGCAGGTTGAGCTAGTATAGTCACTAAACAATTGAAGCCATTTAAATAAAATTATGTCATTAACCCTTGTTCACAAGGAATACAGATGCCTTCAGGTTTTGACAGTAAAAAAATAAAYATGGTCTCTTTTTTGACCTTGGCAATAATTTAATATCTCATATAAAATTTTATCARTTCACAGCTTTCATAGCAATTCAAGCTGAAAGAAACACACAGCTTCCCTTTGCTGTTAGACCAGCAGTGTTTTCATCTATGATCTCTGACTKTGCCTCTTCACAAAGACTTTCCTTCTTGTCTATTGTCTGCATTTTTAATTTTTCTTAATGCTGTCTAAAGAGAAAGTATTGCTCCTCTGCAGCTTTTCCCGACATTGCTTAGCCTTTAAAGAGCATGACARTGATCTGTCTCACAGCCTGCCCTGGTGAAATCTAATTAACTATTGGTTTAGTCCAAGACTGACTTGTCATACTTGCTCATCCYCCATGTAGAAGACTTTAGAACTTGAACTTGTTCTGGTCTTTGAAGAGCTAATTTTCTGTAGTGTTTTCCCTGCTTTTAGTTGAAGGGGACAAGTAAAGGAGAAAGAGGACATGAGGGTCCCTCAGTTAGAGCACAGACTATCTCACAGCTCCTGCTGTAGAATTGATGAAGGACTTGCATCCATCTTCTCCCCTSTACTTCTTAGATGAGGTGCCATCGTCCATACTTTCACACTGGCTTTTGATGGTTATTTAGCCTCATTCACACAGTGGTTTCCAAGTATGGAAAAGGTTTCTTGGCTTAGGTCCCTGTTCTTCATGTGATTAAATTCTCCTGTCTTCCACCAGTCTGAATGGCTAGCTGAATACTSGGAAATGTAAAGCATCTGAAATGGGAATCAAACGACAATATTATTAAAATCTCCCTCAAGGCACCATGTGACACAGGCTGTGCAGTTAGSAGGATGTAGCTGAGTACACATAACTGGGGTTTCTTTTCTGTTTATTTTCTTCTTAATTTTGAAGAGAGCTTCTCAAAGGTAATGTGATAAGATTGTGCCAGATGTGGGCAGGGATTCTGTGGTGTTGGATCAATGAGCCCTGCTTTCAGTCTTAGTGATTTGAGCCTGTCTGTGTCTTGATGTAAAGGGGAGTATTACTTGCTTTATTACCTAAGTCACTTGAACACATTATAAAAGCATCTCAAATTCTGACCAGTAATCTCAGAAAAAGAAGTAAAAAAAATCTTAAGAATAAAATCTCTAGAAAAATTTTGGCATGAAATCCAATACTATAGCATGGTTATGTGAAAAAGCCTGACATCAAATGCCTGTCAATAAGTAAAAAAGTTTAGACTAGGGTCGTTAAGTAATGATGTCTAAAGCAGTTTAAATATTCTAGTCAGTTGGACAAAGTGTGAGAAAAGCTGCAACTTGGGATACAAAAATCCTTAATTCTGATCATTGTTCTAAAACTGATTGCTCTGTGGGTTTTGGTGAAGTACTTAATCTCTTCAGTCCTATCTCTAAAATAGTCATGACAGTAATAGTGGGAATGGTAATAATATTCTAAATGAGGTTGAATATTAACTTGTTGCTAAAATACTTTACATATGCTAGAAATTTCAAGGTTTATGGTACAGATATTAAGGTGCATTTAGCCCTTGGTGTTAGGCCATATTAAGAATCAATGCTCAGTATTGTATACTCTAAAATAAATATTAGTCAAGCTTAGCCATTGACATTATACAACCAGAAAATTTGTACATTCAACAGCAGGAAGGTAGGCCTGTCAGAAGGCTGGAGGCAGCCAGAAGAAAAGAGAGTTTCTCTTAACACAAATCATCACCAAGGTTACTAAGAATATTCACATCATACATATTCTTCACTCTTGCTTTTTAGGATGTGAAAATGAGACATATGCAGTGGTGCTTTAATTTAGATAATAATTTTCTATCTTTGGCAGCAAAATAATAAAACTGAAGAAAAAGACTTATATCAGTGCATTTTCCTGTAAAATGGCACTAAAAATTAAATGACAAAGATAAGCTATACTATATTTGCCCATACCTACAGTGTTGTAAGGTCATAGGTGAAGTGCTATCAACACTAGGAAAGAAAAGGAATGAGGAACAAAACTGTAAGTGAGAATTTTCATACTTTATGTGCTAGTCAGAGTTCAAAGCAGCTGGTATGTGAGATCGGTCTGTCCTTCTGTCTTGCTCTTTGGACTCCAAAAACCTAACTTGGAAACTACCTTGTTGCAGGGCCGAATGTTCACAGATATGCAGCAGTTTTTTCCTTCCTGTCCTTCCTTCAACTTCAAATAAACCTTTTTAGATATGTCTGGTTAATTTTTTTTTTCTTGAAAGGCAATAACTTCTTGTCTCCTTGTACACTGGAAGTGAGCCTTCCCTTCTGGAGGAGATGTCAGGGCCCTATCTCTCCAATATTTGTCTGAATTGCATTCTATTTCTTTTTTGGAYGTGGTGGCAGAAACAGAAGCAATTTGAAGAGAATTAATCAATTTCTTTGGTACAAGACTACCTTATTGTTTGACATTAGCCAGGCCTRTCATTTTAGCCACCAAATCAGGTAGAGGAATGCTGCTGGAGCCCAAACGACACAGGTATTGTGATTCCAAGTACAGAGTATCAGGACTGACCAACTGATCTTTCAATGTTGCTTCCAGCCATATTTGCTTAGATTCTGTGTGATCCAGGCCTCTGAAATACATCTGAAGCAACTTTAAAGTGTCTACTTCATGTACTGGCATACCTGGCTATTAGAGGAGAAAGCTCTTTGTGTCCTTCTGCAGTGTAAGACACAGTTTTGCTGTGCCTGATGCTGTGACAGTGATTGTACTGTTAGCTGCAGTGGCAGGTATGAATTTAGATAAGGCAGTTGCCTATACAATGGGCAGCTCTCTTCATGGTATACGGTACAGGTGTGATTCAACATGTCTAGAATAATGTTTCAGCAATATTCTCGGTAGGATCCAAACATTCTCAGTCTCCAAAGGAATGAATCCAAGTCACATGAAGCAACACTACCAAGCCCTTACAATTAATATAGACAGTGGTGAGAGGATAGATACTCTGAAGACCTTAAGATAGCAGTTGACTCAGTCTGATTTCAGTATTCTGATTYGGCACTGGCCTTCAAAGTAATATAGATACTTGCCTGAGACAGACATTTTACCAAGAACCTTAACTTTCTCTTTGGTAAAGGAATTAGTAAATSTATATAGCAAATGTTAGATTCCTCCAGGATCCATTCTACTTGGAGGGTTTACAGGATGGACATGAAATGGTCCTCTTACAGAACGTGTCTGGTACAGCAAAAAAAAAGGGAAAGACTACTATTTCATTTGCTGTGATCTGCCATGGTTCCAGGATTGCACCCTTAATGAARCCTGTACCAGTCCTAGCAAATACCTCATTTTTTCCTTTATCAACTTTGCTCATTGTATATTCATGAAACTGTTCAACCTTTCAACCTCAAGACACAGCAAAACAGCTTATTTACCAAATGCTTTTTTTTTTCCCTAATGTAGTAGCTCCCTACAGTCCACAAAGAGATTTTGTTACAAAGTGTTTACTCCACAACAAAACATGAATCCTAAGGTTCAGATCTCCTTGAGTTCATATAAATTAACTGAAACACATAAAACTGTAGTGGGTAACCATATGATTGCAGATGAGCAGACCAAGGTGGTTTCATCTTCACTGCACCTCTTGGACATGAAGATCTTATTGCATAATCCTATTTAGGAATATCATGCACATAATGACCCACAACATATGGGTGTGCAGTAGGGACTTTAGAAAGGTCAGATCTTACCTTGAATTATGATCTTTTTTGTTTTGACCACATTTCTCCTTTTAGATTTCAATTTTGAACACGGTGCTGAGTATTACCACTGTGAGTTAAAGCTGGTTGATGTTTTTGCATCTGATTGGAATGAGAATACAGAACACTGAACCTGTGCCAAAGCAAGCCAATTCTAAAGAAATGTAACTCAATTTGTAAAGTAAGTGTTCCTTACTGCTTGCAAAAAATCATCACCTTTCATATGATAAGAATTCATTGTAAACAGATAGATACCAACACACACTACCATTGCCATAACATATAGTGTGTCTATTACCAATTTTTAAGATATGCAGCAACAAGAATTCCATGGGAAATCAAGACACTTCAGTGCTTTGGGATAAGTGGTTAAGGGATCAGGAGCTCAAGCAGTGTTCTCCTCAGTCCCATAAGTTGTRGAGAATGATGACGGAATAGACAATAAGAGCCATTCGATCAATACATGGCTCTGAGCCTGGTGTCACCATCAGAATTTTGGGGTTTTGATCGGGGATCAGTTTATATGACACAGACCTGCTAACAATAGACAGGGCACACCTTTCTTAAAGTGGAAAAAGAATCTTTGCACAGGAGTTTGCAGGGTRCCATGTTTTAACGCCAGCCAGAGGCCAAGTACCACTCACCCAGTACTTGTTCCCATACCAGCAGGAGTGGGGATGGAATCAGAAGGGTAAAAAGTAGAAAAATCACGGGTTGGCATAAAGGCAATTTAATGGGGAAAGCAAAATCAAGGCATAGAAACAAAGCAAARYGAGGAATTAATTCACTGCTTCCCATGAGCAGGCAGCTGCTCAGCCATCTCCAGGAAAGCAGGGTCCCATCATGCAAAACAGTTGCTTGGTAAGACATATGACACCACTCCAAATGTMTTTCCCTTCTTCCTTATCTCCCCAGGTTGATGTACTGAGCATGAAGTCATACTGTATTGAATATTCCAGGTCACCTRTCCYRKCTSTGTCTCCTCCCAACACCTCAAGCAAACCCAATTTCCTGGTCAGCATGGCAGTATGAAAAGCAAAAGAGGTCTTGGATCTGTGTAAGCCTGATGCTCAGCAGATGAAAAATATGTCTATATAATCATCACTGAGTTTAGCACAAATACTGTGTTTTGTATTTGGAGGTCTATGTGGCAGCAAAGCTGCAGAATGTTAATGATACATTAGAAACCCCAGAAGTGTCTAAGAAGGATCCCAAAAGAATTAAGGCCTCACCCACTCAAAAAATTGTGAGATTAATAGCCCATCTGAAGTACAACTACACCAATGCATGCAGCATGGGAAACAACCGAGAGCTAGATGCCATAGTGCAACAGGAAAACTGTGACATAGCTGACACCATGGAAACATCTCCGTGTGTCAGATATCATGGAAACAGGAGAGTTGCATAGGCAGCTATAAACTCTTCAGAAGGTGGAGGAAGGAAGGAGAGGTGCTGGGTTAGTCCTATACATTGGGRAGCATTTCAGTTTTCCAGAGTTTAATGACGGCAAGTATAGGTTTGAATGTTTATGCGTGAGACATGGGGGAAGGTCAACGAAGTAGATACTGTGTTGGAAGCTTTTTATAGACCAACTAACCATGATGAAGAGGCAGACAATATATTCTATAAACAGTTGAGAGGTCTCAAAATTGCTTGCCCTTTTTATCGTGGGCCATTTCAGCCTACCAGATGTCTGCTGGGAATAGAGTAAATCAGTGAGGAAGACTGCTAGAAGGCTCCTAGAGTGTGTTCAGGGTAAATTCCTGATGCAGCTGATGAGTTAGACAATGAGGAAGGGTGCACTGCTGGACCTRTTSCTTGTGARCAGAGAAGGACATGTGGATAATGTGATGGATGGAGGCCAGCCTGGACACAGCAACCAGGGAATGACATAGATTTCAATGCTGGGAGAATTAAGGAGGGGGATCATCAGAATTGCCACCTTGGAATATCACAGGGCACATTTTAGCCTTTTTAGGAAACTGGTTGAGATGCTCCCTTGGCAGGCAGTCCTTACTGGCTGGAAAGCTGTCTGACAGAAAAGGATCTGGTACTGGTCAACAGCCAGCTGAACATGAGCCAGCASTTTGCTCAGGTGGCCAAAAAGGCCAAGGATGTTCTGGCTTGGATCAGAAATAGTGTGRCCAGCAGTRWKRMGGCTGTGATCATCTTCCCCTGTACYTGGTGYTGATGAGGCTGCACCTCATATCCTGTGTTCATTTTTGGGTCCCACACTGTAACTGGAACATGTCCAGAAAAGGGCAACAAAGCTGACAAAGACTCTGGGGAACAGATTTTATGAGGAGCAGCTGAGGAAGCTGGAGTTGAGAAAAGCACAATATGAGGAGACCTCATCACTCTCTACCTGAAAGGAGGTTCTAGTAGGGTGAGGGTTGGTCTCTTCTCTCAAGTCACAATCAAGACAAGAGGAAATGGCCTCAAGTTGCACCAGAGATTTAAATTAGATACTAGAAAATATTTATTCACTGAAAGGGTCATGAAGCATTTGATTAGGAAGCCCAGGAAAGTGRTTTGGTCACCATCCCAGAAGGTATTTAAAAGATGTGTAGATGTGRCACTT
Organism: Malurus melanocephalus; assembly: GCF_030028575.1. Taxonomy (NCBI): domain Eukaryota; kingdom Metazoa; phylum Chordata; class Aves; order Passeriformes; family Maluridae; genus Malurus; species Malurus melanocephalus. The sequence goes on along the minus strand of NW_026623827.1, from coordinate 265,267 downwards.
AGAGACACGGTTTAGGGGTGGGTTTGGAAGTGTTTGGTTTAGGATTGGAGATGATGAGCTGAAAGGCCTTTTCCATCTAAATAATTCTGATTCTATTCTATGACTCATTTTATATATACAAAGTGACCTTTGCCAAATATAATCCTAATCAATTTTTACATAAAAATAAGCAAGTACTACATAAAATTACCATGTTACCTGTCTTGGATTTTTTGTCCCCTCAAGCTAGTAGCAGATGACTAGGTGATGACTGAAAATTTTCATGCAGATCAAAGGTGCAGCATAATCTTAAGAATTTAGAAAAAGAACTAGTTTACTGACTAGATGTCTCCCAGTATAAGGTAGTCCACACTATGGATTACAGATAGTTTATTATTTGTAAGACATGATGATCACCAAAGTGCAAGGCGAAGAAGAGTTGAGGAATTTCATTAGAGGCTCTGACTCTTTAGGTATTATAAATTCTTGAGTCTGTAGAGGAAAAAAAAAGGGTTTCTGGTCAATAGCTGATATAATATAGAATTACTGTGGTGATATCTGTGCTATAGGCATAGAGAATGCTACACATAYGGCCTTAATAGGATTTCTTCTTGCTATATTTTTGTAATATAGATGGTGACAGTAACTAGCTGACAATTTTAAGTAGAAAAGGATTTATATCAACCAACATGATTTTACAAAAAACATGTAATCAACCTAATTTAGTGKKTTTTTATAAAATAATAAACTTTTCTGACAAAGTAAACTGTATTCATGTAAAATTAGAAAATGTTTTTAAAAGTATTCTACCTTATGGGAAAAAAAAAATCCATTTTCATTGACACTACCTATAATGGATGGACAAAAGTGGGTGGCGTACAAAAGAAAATTTTTAAAAAGAGATTAAATCATGGCTTAGCAGAATCCTGTACAGGTACACTTTTAGACCAATCTGTTAAACCAGAATTGGAATAYAAAACTAGCAATGAAAAAATATGCAGGTGGGTCAAAAATATTTGAGTGAAAGCTAGAGACAGAGTCAGATCCATAAGAATTGTTGATTTGTAAGGTGGGGTTCTTTTTGTAAGGTATTTTAGCAAACATGACACACAGGAACAAGGCACATAAGTCACACTTACAAGGTGACATTCTGGAAGTCATTGACTTGTATTCTGTCCTAATCTTTCTGTGATGTGGAATGTGATACATGAATACATAAACCAAAGGGCATAACATGAAGGAAATAATGACATTACATTTTCAAATGGAATTAACAACATCATAGTCAGGTTATCATTCTACAATAATTTCAGAAAAGTTGAGTAAAAATTATTGGATTGATTCAAGTTGAACAGGCAAAGAACTTAGTCAATTTACATTTCCAGAAAAAGTTTGAGCTCAGTCTTGGTGACAATGTCCTAGTAAAGTAGATTTTTTTTTAATATTACTAAATTTAATTTAGAAGAGGAAAGCTTTTTTTTTTCTCTCAGTGGCAGTAGTTTAAAGTTAGGCAAATTCAGCTGAGAAGTAAAGTGCACATTTTTAGCACTGACAGTAATGAAGCATTAGAACAATTTACCTGTGAAAGTAATGGATTTTCTATCACCTCGATCTCTAAATTAAGACTGCATGTCTTTTTGGAAGATGTACTACATCTCAAACCAAAGTTATGGGTTTGATTTCGAAATTAAAGACTGACGTTTTTTGCCCTTTGCTATAGTGAGAGGTCAGGCTAAATGATAGTAATGGCCTCTTCTGGCCCTGAAATCTATGAATCTAAGTTGTGGCTTAGCTTAATGAACATCACAGCAGAAAACAGTGCTTGTAATTCCTCACACCACTGTCACCCTGCCTTCACTGCCTAAAAGCACAGATGACCTAAACGATATAAAATGTTGCAACTTTAAGAAATCTAATATAAACATTTCCTCCTGTAAATGCAAAAACTCAGTGTTTTAAGATAATTTCAGTGATATCACTTTGTAAAAAGAAGGCAGAGAAGCTCAAAAGCTGTTGTTTTGTAGGTTTTGACCGAAACTAGTTGACCATTAAGTATGTCTCTTTCTCTTTTTCTCACAACCTCTCTGATGTCTCAAACCCAAGGAAACCATTATTGATGCTTTGTGGTGAATTAAATGTTGTTTTCTTATAGCATTAATGAAAATATTTTTAATTGCATTAATATAAATAATGTTAGCACACTCATTGGAAAGCTGTTTTTTAACAGCATAAGGTGTTTTTGTCATCTTGTTGACTGTTCCCATATGTTATGGTACTGTGCMTTCTACTTACATGCTTGCTTGAACAAACACCTTTCTGGGTATTTTCAGAATACCTTTCTTTCTTAGATAATAATMAAGTAACACAAATAGGAGGTATTGAAGAAAGTTTTGGTGCCACTGCCTGAAAACTGTAGTCTAGTTTCTATTAATTTATTTTATCACAGTACTTGTAACTTAGGTTTAAAATCACGTACCACTTTTGTATTTCTTTTTATTACTAGTATAATAGAAGTTGCTTTTTCATATTTTAATTGGTATGAATATAGATCTTCAGTTATAACTAGGTAATGGTGGTCCTTCTTTAATCTTACCTTTGCAGAAATTGTGATGATTACCATGGTCATGGTCTATGGTCTGTGCTTCAGATTCATGGACACACTGCTATCTATTTTCAAAAGAGTCACRTGTTCAGATATAGACATGTTAATTTGCTCCAGACATGAAATAATGATAAGAGTTCACTAAAAATTCAGCTGTGATGTCACAAGCTTKTGGGGAAATGGAACTCCTCTACATACTCTTTTTATAGCCTTCTTTAGTCTTTTTATAGCTTCTTTAGTCTTTGCCACTTGACCGATCTATTGGTATCTACAAATGGAAGGATTACATCCTAGAGCAAAAGAGATTTTTTTTTTCTTAATCATTTCTTGGGCTTAAGGTCTACCGTACTAACCACACAGGGAAATTAGAATAAGCTRTTAGAAAATGAAGGCTTTAATTCATACATAAAGACCGAACACATCATTTCCAGGGTATTCTTGCATATTTCATTTTAATCTGCTGAGTGCATTTTTTTTCTCCTTTGTACAGTATTGGATACTGGATGAGATTCATTATCCTTTTTCTCTCCTGGGTCCATGCGGTCCTTTCTTTGTGGCCCAGATAAAAAAAAAATCTAAATCCAAAACATGGGGTGATACTTAGACAATTAGAAGGGGCATAGACATTTTTAACTTTCTCAGTATCTATGTATTCATTAAGTAAAGCAGATACGAGAAAAAAATACTCCCTTGAACAGAAAAGGGAATGTATCTTGTAGTTTAAAGAGCTATTTTTACACATTCATTCAATTAAAGAATGTCTTCATTGTAAGAAGAAATAAGTATATTCCTTTAGCTCTCTTGAAAACCGTTGGTRTGAGTCCCTGAGAGAAAGGGAAAAGAAAAAATCCACTGGTCAGGAGAARCTGGTCTCAGCAATTACCTTCTGACATTTCACTATGGTGGTAGAACAGACATATTCTGGAGAGACCAAGCTCAACCTTATGGTGTGAATTTTAAGAACCAGAGCAGTTCAGAGCACAATTTAGACTTTTTTCATCAGTTTAGTAATAATGGACATAAARCAGAGTATTGATGAATTTCAGCATTCATTAACAAGTACCATATATTGTTTTTTTTTTTTAAGTCAGAGTCAGCATGTGTGTACAGCAAATTCTAGGAAAAGGGGGAAAAGGTTTTATTACAAGGTTAAAAAATATTATTACTTTTTTATTACTTTTTTTATAAGAAGAAATGGAAAGTTTTTTTGTTTTATTTTTTTTTTTCTGGAGGACAAATTCAAATAATTTGAAACATTAATTGAAAGAATCCTTATATAATATTCAGCCAAACACCAGCCCCCATTCTTATTACCCATTTACAAAATGAGGAAGGCAAGAGGTAGAAGCTAAGAGAAAGTTGCATAAATGCAGTCAAAGACTGGCAAATCAAGMTTAAAATAAGACACCCTGAAGATCAGTTTTCCCATATCATTTACTTCTCCCACATTTAAAAAAAAAAAAAAGGGAAAATTCAAGCATTGAAAGTATATATATATGGTGACTTTCTACCTTMGACTAGAAAATGGCACTTTTTTATAACCTAATTTGTCTTGTGATCTGTGAGGTATAGATATCTAAAAATTGCCAGATTGTTGAAATTAACCACTTTGCAAATGTGTGAAGGACTTCACATCACTATTTGCCTAGGGTGTTAATATGTAGTGTTGTCATATAATATTTTGTTAAAATACAATCAGAAATAAAATACAGAGGGAASGCCTAATTTGTAGATACATGTAACACCAAAGTAGCACTAACACAGAAATAACTACAAATAGAACTGGTAAAATAGCAGATCWTGTTGAAAAAAATGAAGTAGAATCTTTTCTAATTCTTTAAGAACTAGTAGTTTTTTCACTTCTGTTGCCAATCCCTTAAATCTTGGTGTCATAAAGGGGTACAAGCAAAATTGTAAATCATATTAAGAAACTACATTTAATTCTAGAAACAATAATATCCACTTAAAAATGTTTAATACATTCCTCTTTACTTGAAAATAAGAAAAAAAACTGAAAAATGAAGGAATTCCTTGTCATAAACCTTTGAGTTATTTGTGGTTTCCTTTTCAAAAAGGGAAGAGAAAAATATGAATAATATCACATGTAAAAACTCGAAGTAGTTTGACAAGAAACTGTAGGAAAAAAATCCTTCTCTGAAKTACCACTCTGGTGTTTTAAAGAATCTTCCAGTGAACCTCCTAATATGCATGATGCTGCAGTTGAGTCTTTTAAAGGTTTATCATATAATACATAGGTCTACATGGTCTCCATGTGGTTTAAATCAAACTGTAAGTTTGCAGCTGAACCTAAAAACATTTTTCAACTCACCCATCATAGGTTTTACAATGTTTCATCACCAGCTTGGCAGAGCATTGGTTTACTACTTTGGGAACCTTTAGGCAGGCAAGAGATAACAGGAGCACTGAAATCCTGCCAGGTGTTTCTAAGAKTGTGTAAGGTAGTGGCAACTTACTCCTGGCAAAACCAGAATTACTGTAATGTCTACCTGTGAAGAAATGCCAGGCATTTTGCTCTTGGTGTGCATATCTAGGTCAGTTCAATACATTGCCACCTGATTTATTTTCCAGCATGAAGTTTAGTCCCAATTATGGTAGGCGCTTCAGCATGCTATAACATGGGGGTATGTGCTACAGTGCGTCTTCAGCATTTCTGAATAGTTCATGTCTGAGTCCCAGACCTCCTTAGTGAAGAGTTGAGGAGGGCATTACATCTTGGTTTGTAAGGGCTCATTTTTATGAGATTCATGGATCTCTGTTGAGTAGAAACCATTCCAGGCTTTCTTCCTGCCTTTGTTAGGAATCACCTGAGCACCTTTCAACAATGTTGCTGCTGGCACTGACATGTTTTTGGCCAGTTAATATTGCTTCCAGATGCTCAGTATTAACTTTTGCTAGGACTTTTTAATTAACTCTTTTGCCATTTACTTAGGCAAGGAAAAACAAAGGCAAACATTTCCTATAATTTCTTGCATTGATAAGAATGTGGTGGGGTCTGCAATAATCTTTTTGTCTTTGAGTGACTGTTTCCAYCAACTGGGTCTAAATCCTGCGGAAGGTCTTTTTTTCAGCCCAGAAAATGTTATTTGGCCACTCTCAGCCGTCCTGAGCTTTCAAAAGTCTTCACTRTGTCACACGCCAAGAAAAAAAGAGYGAGGCCTTTTCCTTGTCTCAGCAATCTGAGACATGGACATGGATGCAGAGAGAAGAGATTGGTTTGACAGGTGTTAGCAAGAYGTGCTGCAATATTTTGTGCTGGTTAAAGCCCCTACAAGGAGCCTGGCTTCATGCCAAGCAGTWTTACAGAATCACAGAATAAGCTGAGCTRTATGGGATCATCGAGTCCAATGCCTGGCCTGGCACAGGACCATCCCCTGCACATCACACCATGTGCCTGAGAGTATTGTCCAAACACTTCTTGAACTGTCTGTCAGGCTTGGTGCTGTGACCACTTCACTGGGGAGCTGTTCCAGTGCCCAAATACCCTCCAGTGAAGAACCTTTTTTTAATATCCAAAGTAAACCTCCCCTGACACACCTTCAGGCCATTTCCTTGGATCCTATCACTGGTCACTCCAGAGAAGAGATCAGGGCCTGCCCCTCCTCTTCCCCTCACAAGGAACTTGTAGACTGCAATGAGGTCTCTCCTCAGTCTTCTCCAGGCTGAACAGACCAAATGAGCTCAGCCGCTCCTCATACGTCTTCCCCTCAAGGCCCTTCACCATCTTTATTGCCCTCCTTTGGAAGTTCCCTAACAGCTCTTTATATGTYTCTTGTATTGTGGTGCCCAAAACTGCCCCAGCACTTGAGGTGAGGCTGCCCCAGCCCAGAGCAGAGTGACACAATCCTCTCCCTTGCCCGGCTGCTGATGCTGTGCCTGATGCACCCAGGACACGCTTGGCCCTCCTGGCTGCCAGGGCACTGCTGGCTCASATTCAACATTCACCAGTTTTCAACCAGTGGAGACCTCTCTGGATTCTCAAGACTGCTCAAAAATCAAGAGAGGTTTTGCTGTGACATCAGCCAGATCTTTGAGGATTCTTGACTGAATCCCATCATGTCCCATAGATTTGTAGGGATSCAACTGAAGCAGCAGAGMCTGTGCAGTTTCAGGGTWGACTGGGAATTGGTCMTTATTGCAGTCATAGTCCTCCAGCTCAGGACACTGAGACTCCCTTGGTCCATCATTCACGGTGAAGACAGAGGCAAAGAATGGTTAAACACCTCTGCCTTSTCTCTGTCCCCGCTTGTGACCATTCCCACCCTGTAATGGGCTAATGTTATTTTTACACTGTCTATTGCCATTAATATATTTGAAAAAACCTCTTTTTATTGTCACCTACATTTCTGTCCTGCTTCAACTGCAGTTTGGTCGTATGAATTTTCTCCCTKTGGCAAGCAACACCTCTGTATTCATCCCTTGTCATCCGACCTTGCTTTCACTGGGCATATGCTGTTCTTTCTTGCCCTGTTTCCAAGAGAACATTCCTCTTCAGCCAAGCTGGCCTTCTGCCTCACCTGCTTGACTTCCCAATTTGGAAATTGCCTGCTCCTGGCAGGAGCTCCAGGAGCTCCTGGCACCTCCTTGGGAGGTGYTCTTTAAAAAGTGATTGGCACTGATGGATGCCAGCATCTGCAAAAACATTTTCTCAGGGGACCTTACTTACTGATTACATGAGCAGTCTGAAGCCTGCTCTCCTCAGTCTGGAGCAGAGGTTTTGCTGGCATTGTTCTTTCTCTTAACAGGGATTTTAAACTCGATTTTTAAATTGTTTCAGGGTTGCTGTGGCCAAGACAGCAAACAATCTCCACTTTGCTCGTGAGATCCACTCTGTTGAGAAGCAGATCAAGGAGAGCATGTTTCTGAGTCGGCTCCTTTATGATCTGTTCTGCAAAGTCATCCAGGTTTTTTCAGGAATCTTCTGGCCCAGGTTTTACCGTCTAATTTCTGGTGAGATACAGTCCCCCACAAGGACAAGGAYAGTAGACTTGAAAGTGTCCTTTATTTCCTCAAAGAACTGGCATCATCATCCAAGTAGGAKCTCTCCAATAGACTCCCACAATGCCACCCACATGATTGGTTTGCCATTTGATTCTTATCCAGAGGTTCTCAATTGCACAACTGTGCACTCCATGTATTATAATAGTTCCATTACACACGATGTTGCTCCCTGCTTCTGCCCTGCCAGTCCCTGCTGAAGAGCCTGTAACTGTCCAGCAGAGCACTCCAGATTTCCAGATTGAGACTGCAGCACCTATGCAAATAGCCAGTTCATCTCTTGTGCCTCTGTTCAAATACTATTCAGCTTGTTCACTTCTTCCTGCAGCTCCTTCACTCAGCAGCACAGTTCTTCAGCCACAGCACACCTGGAAAACATGTGTTTGTTGACCCAGCCTTGTAAGGAGGCATCAGGCATTCCTGGCAACCCGTGATCTGGAGAGATGGATGTACCCACAGCAGGTCTGGCTGGCTGGAGCCCTCTGACTTAAACTGGTTCAGTGACTCCCTCAGGTACAGGAGATTGAATTTGACTGCCCATCAACACCATAACTGAGGAAGCTTAAACCAGTACACCAATAAGACTGGGGCTAAAAAGATCTCTTTGTYCTTCCTTACCAGCTACGGAATCTGTTTGTTGCCAATATTGGCTYGTCCTGGATGGTGGCAGAGGAGCCCTTGCTGCACAGCCTGCCTACAAGCACTGCTGCACAAACTGAGGTGCCACGCCCTCAGTGACATACCATCCTCCAGGGTGTTTGCATTCCCTGTAGCCATTTAAACCTCCCTCAGTTTCTCCCAGCACGGCCTGGTTGGCTCCAGGGTCTTCCGGATCATGATGAGGCTCAGGGCTGCTGCACAGGTTCCTGAAGGAAGGTCTGAGATCATGCTGGTTTTTTTTTTTTTTTTTTTTTTTTTTTTTTTTTTTTTTTTTTTTTTT
>NW_026623827.1:251057-256705 GCF_030028575.1 Malurus melanocephalus | reverse complement strand
TGCAATTGCATGAAGCTTCTAAGGCCTTCCTATTAGAAGGAGTAGAAATGCTTAATAATAGATGCTGCTATTGAGATTTAAATATTAACATTTCTATACACGCATATTCTCAAACTGTTTTGTATAAAAACACTGTCCTTTATTAACTCACTGAGCTTTTGTAGGAAGATGTAAGATGTTTATAGATACCTGTTACTGTTTATCCTTTTTAATGCAAATAATTTTATCCATCCTTATTCAGGTTATTCCTCTGTCATCACTAACCCATTTTTCCCTTAGAATTAAAAAAGAAAAAGCATGCTAAAATGTTTTTTATGAGACAAATAAATATGTGAAAATTTTAAAATTGGTTTAACTTGTTAGACAACTTAATTTTCCCCAAATTGTTTTTTTTTTTTTTTTACAACAAAACAGTGTCGTTATGTTTGGTTGTTATGCTCAGCATAGCTTCAGAGCTGGAATCTCAGATTCTCCACAAAACTAAATGTTGTAAAGTGCTTTGACTAATGTAATTGTTAGATGTTCCCTGACTAGCTAATGACTACATACTCGTATTGATATTATGGGATGGTCCCTTCGGGGAAAGCCTCATATTGTTTCCTGTCAGCGTGAGTCAGTTTGCCTGCTGAAAWGAAGTGCTACAGGCAATTCAGAATGTTCAAGTATAAAGTCTGATTAGTTGATGCTGAGGTATACATGGCAAATAAAACACTAAGTGTGAGCTAATAATCCAAATGGTTCCCTAAAAAGAAGCATTAAGACACCACAAAGTCATTTTTCATAAATAACAGTTAAGTGGGTGATTTTTTTCACGTTTCCATGTGAGGTCTTAAAACACACATRGATGAAATTTGATTTCTAGTTACAGAGGTCTAGTTGTAAGAGTAGAAAATATAGCCAAGAATGAAGAAGAAATTTCCTGGTTAAATGTAGTTTGAAGTTTTGCAGATTTAAAATTTCTCCCAATGTATTTTTCTTATTCCCTGCATTGCCAGACAAAAAAAAAGTTTATTTTTCTGATTAAATTATCTATGTAAAGAGCAGAATCTAGCAATTTCTTAGAAATGCAGATTGAAGAAGTGATGTTTCTAAAGCTGAAGGCCTTAGTGAACTTCAACAGATGTAGAAATCAATCTGAAGCACTATGACGGTTTTCACTGACTTGGTCTCTGGTCAAATTCATATATATGCCCAGAGCCTAAGCCAGATACTTAGTTTTGATAGTGTATGAAAAATAAACATAGCATACCCTGCTGTGGGATGAAATCCTACAAATGAAGAGGTGGTGACTGGTTGCTACTGCTTTCCCTACATATCTTTCCAGTCAAATATCAGAGTTGTCAAAAAGCTTATCCAGTCCATGTCTGAGCAGCGGTACTGCAAACARCCCAGCCTTGAGAATACAGTGCAACATCACCTTTTAGCCTAGCAATCACCTACAAACACACAAAGAGGAAGAAAAAGCTCAGAGGAAACAGGGGCAGTTATCCTGCTAGTCTCAAGGAAGCAAAAGAAGACAAATCCACTGTTTATTGTCTTTATGAGGTAGCCAGATGCATTTATGATGCAAATGTACATAACAACCATAGTGGAATCCAACAGTGGATTAATACCCTATCACACATATTAGAAAAAAATCATTGTATAAGGACTGACAGAGTAAAGCAAGAATGTCCAAGATGCTTTAATGAATTAAAAATTGATTTAAATGTGATAATTCCTGTGATATCATTGTTGATAATTCCTATACTTTAACTTACTTAATTCATTGAGATGCAGGTTAAGCTATATTAAATTGTTTAAGTGCTGCTGCAATTGTTACAGGGCTATTTTTCAGTTTGAGGGTCTTCCAAGAGAAGGAGTGAGCACACACCCACAAAACACCAACAAAACACCAACAAAACACCTGCCCTCAGGACCTCAGCTGAGGAGAAGGACAACCAAAACCATCAAGACGGGTGAGAGGAAACAACATACAATACAAACACCTTGTTGAAGTTCAGGCCAGTCTGCACTCATTGAAAAATGCCCCTTTCTACTACAGGCACAGGAAAAGTGGTCTGACATTTAGAACATGGTTGGATTATTTGGAAGAGGTAATACAGGTTCCGTCACACTGATAGTAAAGGAAAAACCTGTCATTAAAGGCTGTAATTTTCACTTAGACAGAACTTCGCCAAGCTAAGTCTGCAGGATTTTTTTTTTGTGCCAAATATCTGTTTTGCATTCAAATTTTATTAAACATTCTGCATAATTTATTTGATTAATGTCCAGAATAAAATTGGAGAAGAAATTAATACATGGATTAATATATTTAGGCTGGATTTTTTTTCCCTTAATGATATCTACAATATATGTGTAGTATCTATGTTTCTGAGAAAATAATTTAAATTTAGCATAGGAAGATTTGCTGTCTGTAATGTTTTTTTTCTGAAGGCATGTAATGCTCACTTTACATGTGGTAACAGGACTTGTTAAACTTTATCAGCAAAATTCTCTCAAAATATGGATTGTAATGGTCAAACTCTACCTTGTGATTGCAAGGTTGAATGACTGTCCTAGAAACTTGTTCCAGATTACTGCAAACTACTGTGTCMTTGAGACTTAGAAGGGTAGATAAAACATCTCTTTTACATCTACCTTGCTAGCTTTCCAGAGATTTGAAAAAGAAATTATTCTCACTAAAAGATGGAAAGAAAAAAAATATCAGAAACTGTAGTTGGCTGAAGAATAAGGAAATAAAGGAAATGAGGTAAGGGGATTTTAGGATGAGAATGAACATAACACAAGGCAAAGGCTAGAACAACACAAGGTTAGAAGATCCAAGGGAGAAAAACAGTACTAAAAAGAGAAACCATGGAGCACTGGGGCTAGTATTTGGGATAACCAGCTGATGTCCCTGCTGAARCCAGGAATGCGCAGTGGTAACTGAACCTGAAATGGGCACTGGCTGGTGGGAAGATGGTCAACACCAGAAAGTGGACAGGCTGGAAAGAAACAAGGAGCTACTGAGTCAGCTCTGAGCCGAAAAATGGTAGAAAGAATTTGCTCATTGAACCACAAACTGCAATCCCCATGCTGTGAAATAAGGCAAAGTAAGTACCAGTTCTCTGCATGAATCGCTTTATGAAGTAGAGGCTGATAATATACTGTTGTTGGTGGTTATGTACTTCAGGTTAAATGGCAGATAACAGTGCTTGTGTCATCTGAAAGCTCTCTGTGCYGATGAACTGTGCACACTAACACAACATAAATTTCTGTTTGGAAATGTAGCAGGAAATTACATTTCTTTACCAAAAATTATGGATAGGTTTTTTACATTCACARCATTAACAGGAATGTCAGAGTTAAATTAACCTATGAAATGGCATTTCCAGTATTTGCAGTCTTTCATGTGTTTCCATTTACAACCTCAAAGTTTGTTAACAGAGGGAAGTGTCGTATGAGAGTTTGTAGGGGTTTGCAGATTATAYAAACTGCAGAAGAAACATGCTTCATGCTTCTGTAGCCTTCCCATTGCTGACAATGGAATCAATCTAAGGAGCAACATTCAGTTGCATTCACCAAATACTATTAACTTCCTTCCACAGATCTGCTGGGTTCCTAAATACTGACTTACAACATAATCTTGATTCATTCCTAAAGCCTGGTCAATCCTGRTCTCTCAATGAGGCAGACTGTTTGTGAAAAGAAAGTATGAGATTGTGAGGCTAATTAAAGTCTTTAACTTTGCTGTTGGATAGCTGTTGGTTCTGTGACTGCACTATGATCTTAATGTAGCATTTTTGTTACAATTATCTTAGAGGCTTCTTTTAGGAAGGAAAACATGTGTGGGTGTTTCTTGGTGATAGATATTTTTRCAATAAACTGCCTAACTTTGGGTTAACAAACCTTTTTTGAAAATTACAGTGCAGGCTGATTTGATGGAGACAGAAACACTGATCTTTGGAATTCCTTGGTGTATCATTTTTTGACTACTAAAGGAAGAAATCATAATTCCATCCTTTTTTATTTTTCCGAGGACTCACAATCTTTTCACAAATAGACTGGGTGTCAATCCATATGCATATGTCTCAAGAGTTACCTATAAATTATTTTCTTGCATTATTAATCACATCTGTTTTATTATACAATGACTGCTACAGCTGGTTCCACCTACATCTGTAGAAATGCATGAAAGTTTTTAGTAATGCAGATTTTTGCTGTCTCCTTTAGCAACCTATATTTAATGCTTTAAGGATTAGTAGCATGATATGACAAGTGCTTTCCACTGTTTCTTTGTTAAATTATGCCTGCCTCTAGGTCCATAGCTTTCAGATGCAACTCCCCTTCCCACCTTCTTGTCAAACCAAAGAGGGATAGTYACTGGGCAGCATAATTTTCTCTCTTTTCCAGTTTTTTGTACACATATTTTCTCTTGCACTGAGTCCAGGTGCAATCAGGTCCAGTAAGCAGTGAGAAGTTAGAACAAGCAAATATWAGGGTGAATAATTTTATTAGCAATTTTTGTAGCTGGTAATTTTGTCTCATCAAATGCTGCAGTGTTGGTAGTTTGTCTCTGAAATGAAATRGTTTCCACCAAGAAAATTATTCTTTGGAGTGCAGTTGCACCCTAACTTCGTTCAAAAGAATAAGGCAAAGAGGGGAGCATACAATTCTATTTTCATCATATGCTTAACATGCAAAGATGTTTAACTCCTGCCAGGACTTGATAAAAAAACACATGAAATTTAATGGGGCCCTTCCACTCATCATTGACATCTGTGGATTTTAGACCAAATCCTCTATGCTCAACTAGCAAAGTAAAACTTGTAATTCTTCACATAAACACTTTTGAAGAAACAGTCATTACATTTTTTTTTTGTGCTATGTTCAGCTACAGAGCTATATGCAAATGCAGGATCCATTGAAATTTTCATTGATTTTGGTTGGTTTTGCATTATCCATGATGTTAGTTAAGTAGAGCAGTAAGAGAAACTTTTCTAATCACAGAAAAAAATTCACTTAAACTTACTTTGTTCTCTGAGAAGGGTAGAGTAGACAGAGAAAAGAGATGTGAAGCCTCCAAAGCAGGAGTCTCACTACCTTCAGGTATATGTGTCTCAGGACTAGGGCAAATTAATATGCATGAATTTTAAGCATAAAAGTGACAGTGTTATTGTGGGGTTTTTTTTTGTTTTGTTTATTTGTTTTGGTTTTGCTGTTGTTGCTGATTTTGATTTTTTTGTGTGTTTGTTTGTTTTGGTTTTGGTTTTAGTTTTGGTTTTTGTGGGTTTTTTACTTTATGGTCTTGGTTAGGTATCTTGCAGATAAGAAATCAGAAAATGCATTTGGGATATGCTTGTCTCCCRATTGTTTTCTTAAAGAACAATGACTGATACGTAATTATAGAAATACCACTGAGATCAGCGATAAGCATCACTACACCCAAATATTTGTTCTTAATTTTCTTATAAGCAATACGAAGTTCTGTGGAATTTATAATAAAAGCTAATAAAAGATACTTTACACAAGAGTTTTTCTAGTTGGGCAGATTGCAGGTACCACTTAACTCCCTTGCACCCTGCAAACACACATGTAGTTTTTTAACTTGGGTATGAAATGACCAGTCACTGTTTCCTCTGGTGAAATTTTCTCAGCAGAAAAAG
>NW_026623827.1:248961-250879 GCF_030028575.1 Malurus melanocephalus | reverse complement strand
AGAAGAGAAGAGAAGAGAAGAGAAGAGAAGAGAAGAGAAGAGAAGAGAAGAGAAGAGAAGAGAAGAGAAGAGAAGAGAAGAGAAGAGAAGAGAAGAGAAAAAAGAAAACTGTAGTAGAAAAAAATTTCTTGAAAAATACAGGCTTAAAAAAGAGCAATACACTTAGAAGCAGTTTTTATACCATCTGTTACATTTGTGAAAGGCTAAGTTTATCAGAGAACTGTTCAACAGTATGGGACTGGTTTGATGTTATGTCATTCAAAGGGATACAAGATTTTTTTATCAAGGATGTGGATGATATGAAATCTCTCTTTTAAAATCTGCAGCTCATACTGTTGTATCAACTACAGTTGTCGCAGAAGTTAAAGTAACTATAAACAGTAATGTTTTCAACTAATAATATCTTGAATAGTTTTTCTTTTTTTTTCTTTTTTTTTATCTTGTAATAGGTAAGTTCAGATCACCCCATAACCAGAGTGTAATGAAATTGTCAACATTTTCTTCATTTCTTCTTTTCCTGACAAATGGTGTGAACATATCACCTTTTTCTCTTAATGGAAAACCTAACTGGAATACATCAAAATGCTATTAGGTTTTTCATTTTCTACCACAATTTAATGCTGGGGAATGCATGCAACCTTCATCTGCACACGACTGTAAAATATTCCCTGTCCCTGATAAAATGACTGCAATGGAAAATCAAGCAGAATTGTTCTCTGTTTTGTATTGCTATTCCTTTGTTACAGTCTCTCCCTGACTGTGTGTAGGAGGATTATCAGGGCTGCAGAAATACACATGGATTATATTTTCTAAAATGTGCTAAAAATGACTTAAATAAAATGTTAATGKGCAAACATGTTTAATTAAAAGGTCTTCATCTTCGGCACTATCTTGCCACATACTGCATTTCTCCAAAAATAAAAATATTGAACCAAACAATGCATTTATCATGTTTCAGGAGATGTTGATTTTAATATTATGTAGAAAATAGAGAAAAAGATCAAATAGACTCATCCCGAGGGAAATATCTGTAACCTATTCGTTGTTTAATTCATTTTGTCATGAGCTAAACCAATAGTGAGGTATAAAATAAATCTAGGCTTGCATACATAATATAAGTCAACACAGATCCTAAAAATGAAATCCTTCATCTATAATATTACATCTTACAAGATCAAATCATGTTCCTTTTTGAGGCAATTTCTTTAAATGGAAGCAGAATTGGGCCCTGGCACTGGATTCCTCAAAGAGAAAATCCATGCCACAAAAGCATAAAAAATTGCTACTGTAASCTAAGTGCAAAATGCATAATTATTTTAGTAAATTTCTTTAATAATATTATGTACTAAATATCCTAGAATCTCTTATTTATTTTAAAATTAAAAAGTTAATAAAACGTTTTTCTTATGTAGCAATTATTTTTGTATCTAAAGCAGTTATAGTAAGTAAAATGGAGCCTCACCAATTTGTATGAATAAATAGGTACATTATTGAAAGACCACCAACATTATTAAGTTGCCTTTGTCTTAAGATATGAATTGTTTTTGGATAATTATCTCTGGTAATTTAATAATTTATATATATGTATGTGCATATAGACAAATATACATGTCAGACTAAATCATTCTATTAACAGAAGTTAAGGAATCAAATAGGAAATAAAGTAAAACTTTTAATTTTATTTCACCTAGAAAATTTTATCCAGAGGATTTTACAAAGAATGAAGAAATAATATAAAAAATATTTTCACATTTACTTCCTTAAATGATACATTACGTGCATAAGAAATCAAATTTCTGTACTAGTTGTTTCAATGTAAATTATGTAAAGGGTTAGAATTAATTGTTCGTTAAACCCAAAATTTCTGGAATTAAAATCAAAGCAGCAAAACTAAATGCGTTGTTGTTTTGGTTTGGTT
>NW_026623827.1:240912-248891 GCF_030028575.1 Malurus melanocephalus | reverse complement strand
TTTTTTTTTTTTTTTTTTTTTTTTTTTTTTTTTTCCTGCAAGCATCCTATGTGTGTTCACATTGATTCTGAAAAATAGATCTTGGTAGGAAAAGAATTAAAATTTTTGAACGATTGTCACCCAATTGTAAATTATAACAATAATAGTAATTACAATTAAAATAATACATTTATTAAGATGGTATTGATTTAAAGGATGGCTTATTAGCAGTGATTCCCACTGTCAGTTAGCAGCACCTAGATCTGGTCCACTGAGGCTGCAAAGGCAGCTGTAGACAGGTGTCCTACCCTTCTCCATGCTCATCAGCGGGCTGTGGCTATTGTCTCAGCCAGAGACATTGTCAGCCCCTAGGAAAACCAGAGATCAAATGTAGAGGTCATTAGCTGGCACCTTTTGGTCTTGCTATAATAACAYCCCGATTGCATACATGGCAATTTACATAGCATTACCCATTATGCTTTGTGCTGCAATTTTGCTTTTGGAGGTCACTCTAACTTGATTAACTCTCTCTTAAGAGTGCCTTTCCAAAGCATCAAAGCCCTGCATTCACACATTTTACTCAATTCCTTGTTGGCAGTTTCTTTGAAACTGAGGTGCTGTGTTGAATTGTACTGGGAGTCCTGAAAATATAACCATAAAAAAAAAAAAAAATCCATAATGTGAGACTTAAACCCTTTGATAACAAAAAGTCCACTTAAAGTCAGCTATGTGGCCTTGGTAAGCTTACAGCCTTTCTGAATTTGAAAACCTCASTAGATATTTTTAATTTCTTTTTCTGTATTATTTATTTGTTTTATCTCTAATTAGATGCACAGGCTATCTGCCTCTCTTGTTCATTTTCTTCAGCATTAGCTGTTCACAGTAGATGTTCCTTCCACTAGGTACCTGTCAGAATTTTGGATTCCATACCCATTATCAAGATTGATAGCAGTTATCAAACCTCAAAATACGCATGTGTTTTTTAAATATTAGCTGTCACRGCGTGATAAGTTGTGTTGGATTGTATGTTGCACAGTGTAGCACAGAGCCCAGTGGGGCTCACTTTTAAAGAAGAACGTACTGAACTCGATGGCAAGAGCTCAAAAGCAGCATAAACACATAGACACACACAGGCACACATTCAAAACTGGTTCTCAATATTTGATGGAAATCTGTAAAAAATGTCCAACATCCTTATTTTTTGTTTTCCAACATTGTTACATGAATAAAATGGAAATTTTGGGTGTACATCGGATAGACTGGATATAATTTATTGTAAAATTTAAATAACTGGTTTAGCAGAACATGCATAAAGGTTAAGATATTGCAGAGAAATGCAAAATACAGGAAAGAACAAGTGCAAATTGACTGGTGTTGTATARGAGGGAGTGGGTAATCGTGTTCTGTTATGCATTTTACTGGGTAGTGGAATACCAAAGCTTTCAGAGATGGCTGAGAAATGTGATCCATAACACATCTACTGAATCGCTGTGAAATCCTTCTTATTCTGGAATTGTAACCAATTCCTCTTTTCTCAGGATAACTTACTATCCTTTAAAAAAAAGCAATCGTGATCTTTTTTTGCACTTTTTTTTTAAACATAGCAGCAAAAATGAATGTTGTTAGTGCTTTAAGGGCAACATATGTGTACATGTATCTATATGTGTATAATAACATCCTTGTAGCCCATGAGTCCAGTCTTCCTTTTGCACTCCTAAATAATCTCAAAACATTTTCCACATTCTTTTCTGTGGAAATTTGCATATTAATACAGTCTAATTGGCTACTTTTGTAGCCTTTAATGCTATCTGCAGTATTCAGATATTTTTAATAAAGAAGCTGTATAACAGTTTTTGGTTCCTTAATGGGGACTTTAAAAGTATATAATTATCCCTTTGTGCATAGAAACTAACAGAAACACTCTTACACTGACAGAGGATTGCCRCTAATATTTATTTTTTTATTTCTCTAAAAGGTAGTGGTGAAGACTTCCCTTCCAGTGAGCTAAAATGTGGTATTTTAATTAAGTGGAAAACTTGAAAAGGGAAGCTTTTTGCAGAGGGGGCTCAATTGCTTCTTACAACCTTTCTGAAAAGGGCAGAGTGTTAAAACAAACCTCCCACTTTTATTTTCAAAAGGAAAAAAAATCAGAAGCYAAAGATAATCTCTCCATTAGTATTATTAAAAGTGTTCGGCTTTCTTCACATGCTTTAGAAGCAGACAGACTTGTCATGARCATCACATTTGCAAGCACTGTCACAGCTACTGAAGGCTCTGGTAAAAGCACAGAAGTGCGTTAACTGTAACTGCAAGCAGCCTTTGGGGAACAATAGGCTTACCTATGCTGTGCCCAGCTATTCAAAAAAACAAGTTGCTTTATTATACTCCATACTCGCTTTAGTGCTCATATAGTGCTTGACCCAGCCTCATTTTTTGAAGTACTGTCACTAGTTCTAAACACCTTTTTCATTCCCTTTGGGTTAGCTAATTTGGCTGTTACAGCATTCACCAAAATAACACTGAATCCAGTGTGTAACATCCAATATGTTTACTGCTAGAGAGAGAAACCTTCCTTCAAGATTTCTCCTATATTTTTTTGCTGTGCACACACACATTTGATCATTTGTCTTCTTCTAGAAGAAAGAAAAAAAGGAAGAAAGAGTGATCTAAAAATTATTTAATTATCTTGACAGATACATGTTGAAAATAATTATATATAAAAAGTCTTTGGTGTTAAGACAATAGGAAAAAAGTAACTCAAGATTTGCAGAACAACTGTAATAGTATCATTARTGCCATAAAACTTCTCAAGCATGTCAGAATCTCTCAGCAAGAACAATGTGGGCCACTGTTTCAAAAGCGTTATCTAACTGGGGAGTAATTTCTGTTTGGATTTCACTGTGTTGTTCTGGCAATTAATCTGCTGTATGTTGGTTGCATTGTTGAATAAAAGTATGTTTTAACTTGCTGGGTGGGTGCCATAGGGTGATGGAAAGTGGGTTAAATTTGCATGACCATACTCTGTCTGCTGTAATAAAGCCATGGCTGCAGTATAATCAAGTCRAATCAGTAACCAGCTAGGATAGTGTTCACAGATCTTTTTTTTCTGTAGGTCAAGTAAGTCCCTAACTGACATACTTTTATAGGATTAGGCAAGATCTAACTAGGTTTGGCATCTAATCTGTTTTAGACAGTGGTTCATTTTTTCCATCATTTCTATCCATAGGGAGGCAAGGTCACACAATATGTAGACAGAATAGACTGTACTTCTGCATTAAAAATAAAACCAGGGGAACATGGGCCATTTTGAAAGAGTCTGAAACTGTATTCCATTTCAAGCATTGAAAAAARGTTTGGTCTATTGCCATAGAAATTTCACATAGGTGAAATAGMCTTTCTAACAGCAAAAAGTTACATGCAGGTATTGGTAGGTGGCATAGCAATCCAGAAATGTCATAGTATTTTAAATGTTTTTGACTTGCTGAAGCACAGAAATGACAATCATTGCTTCCATTTCTTTTCATAAAATTAATTTCYTGGTCTTTAAAAAGCAAGATGATAAAACTACCTGAGATCATACATGTTTTGGATCACCAAATAGCCAAGCCAATGTGTTTCAGGTGACCATTAACTAAAAGGTGGAAACATCACAAATTGATAAAAATGGGTCTCTGAACATGCCATCTAATTCTTCTTTCTCAGCTATTAAAAGTAGATGGAGAAGTGTCTAGTCCAATAACAAAAGTAAAAGATGTTCAATAATTTTATTTTCCTGAAGATATTCTGTTAAATGAATTCTTCCACAGAAACAAACAAACAAACAAACAAATAAAAAAATAATTAAAAAAAAAAGATGGACATATTCAGAATCCCCATCAACTCTTCAGTTACAGCAGAAGTAATTATTGCAGAAGGTAGGTTTTATATAACATGGAAGATATAAGATTTCCTCACTAGTTATCCACAACTGAATCTTCCTTAAAGGAGATCTGAATGTGTGTCTTGGCAGGAATATTGAAAAAGCCAAAATATATTTCTGTTCATTATAGTAATTTCAACTTGTAAAGAAACCTAGACAAACACCTAAGCAGACAGGGCACTGATCAAAAACAGCTTTTTACCCAAAGGAGATATTTCTTTAGATGTGCAGCAGAACAGAAGTGAAACAAAAGTCAATCTAATCTCTGCCTCTCCTGGAAAACAATCCATATAATTTATATGGAATAAAATTGCTGATATAGTGTGCTCAAGTACTTTTATATGAAAAAGTCTGAGATTTAATATGCTGGAATTTTTATTTCCTCTTGCCAYGGCCGCTGGAGAATGTGTCTCCCTCCAACTCACTGCTGTGAGTTACTTGTAGAAAATAAAGTACAAAGAATGCAATTCTCTCTCTCACATGCTACACCTGGCTTGTGGATAAAGATAACAGGCTCAATGTCCCTGTTGCTTCCAGTTCTTCTTTTCTTCAGATGGCTTAATTCATCACAAGCAAGGAAAGCAATAAAATATATGGGAGAAACAAGTGCAGCAGCATGAACATAAAATGTGCCTTTTATATATTCAAATTCATATCCAGTTGTAGAAAATATTCATGACTAATATTAAACTAAGCCCAGAATTAGGCAAAATGCAACAGACATATATTGAAGTGAGCATTTTATTATGTGCTATGTCAGTCAGATTAAAGAAAAGAGTGCATGACACCGACAGGATATTGCATGTATATCAAGCAATCTATTTATATATGACAGGGAGGGTTTGATTTCTGGAAGGAGTGACAACCCAATGAAATAACTGCTCGCCTTCAAAATTACTATAGTCTAAATGTATACCCTTTAGAATACTATTTTAAATTACAATTAACAAAATGCAGATAAATATGTTTGAGAATCAATTCTGACATGCAGAATCAAGAAAGAAGAAATAATTTGTAAAGATAGCAAGAGGTTTCTGAGTGTCATCAGCACCCTGACTCTGAAAAACAGTATGAAGAAAGCACAAGATATTTCTCTGAGAATCACAGAGAAGGTAATTTAATAAAAGGGCTGATTCGTTTGAAGCCAAAAAGGCCTTGAAGTAGAAGTGGGGGTGGGAAGTTATATTGCGCTTTTTTTTCTTTCAAGACCAACATGTAAATTGCAGAAGTGGATCTGCTGTGATTAACGGTATCTGATCAAGGTATGAGCCTTTTTGTAATAATAAATGGAGTGTCTCATGTGCCTCACTACTGTTCTAGGCAAGTTAAAGCTTTTGTTTATTGCTTCATTGTTTTTGTTCATTTGCTTCCTGCTCTGGTGTAATATTGAGTAAATATCTGCAGAGACAGRAACTTTGATGTCAGAAAAGAGATAATCACTGCACCATTTTAAAATAGCCCTTGTTGGGAGAAAACAAAAAAATCAAAACAACACAAAACCCCATAAAGAATTAAAGCTGAACCTACTAACTTCATTGCCTGCAAGGTAAAGTGCATTGAAACAGAAATTCTTTGAGTTCACAATCATTRCACTTGGATGCTTATACAAGAGAGCAGGATACAGGGAGGAAAAGAACTATCAATGGTCAATTTACTTTATTTCTTTTTTCTAGAATTGTAATTTGCATGACTGTTACATGTTTCCGGGGTTATCTGACCAGAACACATACAGCCCATCTGACACACAGYCTATAAAGTAGGCTTGCGTGAGAAAAGCAGATATTCCATTTGAGACACATCAACCAGTGCTCTAAGCAGTAATGACAATCACTGTAGTCAAATCTCCTGCACTTATTTCCATGAGGTTTCAGCAATATCCATTTGGTGCATTTGGGGGAGCTATAGGACAGATGCAATCACGTATGGCTTTACACATCAATAATTTCAAACTGTATTTTCTCATAACCTTTYCTTCTTTGTTCAAAAGGGGACTTCCATTTTAAATTGTAATCTATGACTTTTGAAACGGATGTTAAAGTGTCTTGCCGACAAATTCTTCTGGTTGATTTTCTTCTCTCTTTCTTCTTCTCCTCCTTGCTGTTTTGAAAAGACATCATGGTAGCATTATGTGAAGGTGAAAGGTACCAGACTGTAAGGCGACAATTAAGCTCCCATTTTTTAGTAGGATTGCTATGGGGATTATGTATTTAGGAGATTCTAATCGAAGTTGCACACTGATGTTAAAATTCAGCATATATTAGCTACTTATAACCAGAGATTAAACCATTTCCATAACACACTGCTAACATCTTAGTCTGAATATTTTCTACTTCCAAATCTCACTCTACATTAAGCTTGATTACTTGTGGCTTCATAATGCATTTGCTAATATCATCATAATCCTTCAGTGGCATTATGCCGTATAACAATGAATAACGACCCAGATACAGGAGCTGCCGTATCACAAGATCCAAGGAAGATTTAGTGCAAGGAAGCAAAATTATCTGAGGTTGTCATGCTTAAATAATAATTATTAACATGGGCTAAGAAAAGCCTGGTCTATGATTGGGTAAAAGCTGCTAAAAGCCAGGGTGATCTTTACCTTCTAATTTCCAGCTTGAACTTCTGTTAAAAGCAGGTGCTTCCTGTACCAGACCTCACCCTGAACAGCTCCATGGYTGCAGATTTATATGCTCCTGCACCCTAAAATAAAATCAAAGCAGTTTCTTAGAAACACTTAAAAGATGAAAGTGCTCTAACAACAAAGTACATGATTAAGCAACCTTTTTGCAATACAAGCTGTGCATTTTGAAAATGTCAATGCTTTCTTATTTTTTGTTGTAAAATAAAGTGCATTTCTGACTGAAACCAAAGTGCCTTTTTAATTAAAAGTGAAGGCAGAATTTCACTATCATGCACCAGCTGCTCGGATAGGGAAACCAAGGCCACATAAAGGGAACACAACTTAACCATATTAATGAATCAGAGAACACCTTTTCAGCTGGGCATGATATCCTTCCTTGCTCCCTGTCCTCAACTGTCATTTAGAGTTGCACATTTGTTGCACTACATTGCAGAAGTAGCTGCATTTGATTTTATTTAACTAATTCCTCTCTCTGTACAGAAAACAGTTCTTTTGGAATGAACAGCTTGAAATAAATATAAATGTTTACTATCACATTTTTGTTCTGGCAGAGTTTTGTAAGTATCTCAATGCAGTAAGTGAATTTTGGATTTAAGGGAACCAAATTTTTTGCTTAATTCTGTTAGGAAATCAAGATTGAGATCCTCACACACAGGAGATAAAAGAATGACAGAATTGTTAGGGTTGGAAGGCATCTCTGGAGATCTAGGCCAGGCTCCCTGCCAAGGCAGGGTCACCTTGAGAAAGTTACACAGGAACTCATCCAGGTAGGTTTTGGATGTTTCCAGAGCGGGAGAATCTATGACCTCCCTGGGCAGCCTGTTCCAGTGCTCTGCCACCCTCAGTGAAAACTTCTTCCTCGTGCTGAGGTGGAACTTCTTGTGTTTTAATTTATAGCCATGGCTCCTCATCCTGTTGCTGGACATCACTGGAAACAGTCTGACACCATCCTCTTGGCACCCACCTTTGAGGTGTTTGTGTGTATTGATGTGATTCCTCTCCATTTTCTCTGTTCCAGACTAAACAGGCCCAGCTTCCACAGTCTCTCCTCATAAGAGAGAAGCTCCAGACCCCTCATCACCCTTGTGGACTCTGCCAGGCCCTCTCCAGGAGCTTCTTGTCTTTCCTGAACTGAGGAGCCCAGAAGTGGCCACAGCACTCCAGATGTGGCCTCACTAGGGCAGAGCAGAGGAGAAGGATCACCTCTCTCAACCTGCTGGCCACACTCTTCCTGAGGCACCCCAGGATCCCATTGGCCCTCCTGGCCACAAGGACACACTGCCAGCTCATGGTCAGCTTGTCAYCCAAGATTCCCAGRTTCTTYTCCACAGAVYCACTCTAGCAGGTCAGCCCCCAGCCTGGAACTTGGGGTTATTCCTCCCCAGGTGCAGGACCCTTCACTTGCCCTTGTTGAACCTCATTAAGTTTCTCTCTGCC
>NW_026623827.1:222054-240622 GCF_030028575.1 Malurus melanocephalus | reverse complement strand
TCAAAATCCATGCTGAAGTTGAAGTAAACAACATCCACTCCTCCCCTCTTGTCAATCCATCCCGCCATGTCATCATAGAAGGCCATAGAAGATCACTTGTTGATCAAGTATGATTTTCACTTTGTGAATCAATGCTGACTATTCCTGATAACCTTCCCTTTTTCTACATGTTTCGCGATGACCTCCAGAGCAATATGGTCCATCACCTTTCCAGGGGTGGATGCGAGGCTGACTACCCAATATTTTCCTGGGTTCTCCTTCTTGCCYTTTTGAAGATGGAAGTAATATTGTCTTTCCTCCAGTCATCAGGCATCTCCCCCATCCTTCACGATACTTCAAAGATAATGGAGAGTGGCTTAGCAACAGTATTTGCCAATTCCCTCAGCATCTCTGGGTGCATCCCATCAGGGCTCTTGGATTTATGGGTTAAGTCTGTCTAGCTGATCTCTAATCTTCCTTTCTTCAGCCTTTTTCTCTTGCCTCAGAGGTCTCAGACTCCTGAGAGTCATCCTCAGTACAGACTGAGGCAAAGAAGGCATTCAGTGATTCCATCTTCTCTGTGTCTTCTGTCACTGGGACACCCATCTGATTCAGCATCAGCCCTATATTTTCCTTAATCTTATTTTGCTGCTGATGTACTTGTAGAATCCCTTCTTTTTGTCCTTGCTATGCCTTGATAGACTCAATTCCAAGTGGGCCTTGGCCTTCCTATTCATCTCCCTGTACGCTCCATTGATGTTCCCATAGTTCTTCTGTGTGGCCTGTCCCTTTTTCAGTATTGCATAATTTTTTTTCCTCCATTTGAGATTTATTCAGGAGCCCTGTCTCATTTGCCTGTTTTCTTGATCATGGGGATACATTGTTCTTGAGTTTGAAGGAAACCATTCTTGAATATTGACCAGCTACCTTGGATCCCCTTCTCTTCTAGAGCTCTGAGCTGTGAGATTCCCCTAAGTGGATCTTTGGAGAGGTAAAAATTAGCTTTCCTGGAGTTTAAGGTTCTAGTTCTGTTTACTGCTTGGCTTTGTTCTTGCAGGATCCAAAGTYCCATCCCATGGTCACTACAGCCAAGGCTGCCCCCAGTTCTCATGTCTTCAACCAGTCCCTACAAGATTGTTAATAAAAGGTCCAGCAGCACATCTTTCCTTGTTGGTTCCTCCATCACTTAGATCAAAAAGTCTGCAGGCACTTCTGGACTGTGTGTGCCGAGCTGTGTTGTCTCTCCAAYGAATATCAGGGTGGTTGAAGTCCTCCAGGAGATCCAGGGGCTGTGACAGTGAGGTAATTTCCAGCTGCCCAGAGAAAGCCTAGTCAGCTTTCTCCTCCTGATCAGGAGGCCTCTAGTAAACTCTCACAACAGGGTCATGTATAAACCTATCCCTTAACTCTTACCATTAAGGTTTCAACTCATTCACTGAGAGAAGATACATTCTCTTTGGGTAGGGCTCGATACATTCCAGTTGCTCTCACATAATGAGAAATTCTACCTTGCCAGACTGACCTGTCTTTTCTAAAAAATACATAGCCAGTCATGACACATTCCACTCATGTGAGCTATCCCACCATGCCTCTGTAATGAAATGAGATCATGGCATTTTGACAACACTAGAAGTAGATTTCTACTTCCTGTTTATTCCCCATGCTGTGAGCATTTGTGTAATGGCACTTATGAGAGGTAATCAAGAAGGGGTGTAAGAGGGTACAACACAGCCATGAACACTCTTSATATTTTTAGCCCTAYRATTGTCATCTTGAGAAGCAGTCWAGGAACRTCCATGCATTGGTTGGCACGGCCCACTCCTCAGGAGGAAGTGGTGGCATAAATAATGTCCCCTTGGACACCCCATCCCAAGTCCTTCACCAAACTGGCCAGCCTGCTGCCAGAGATTTCCTTATTGTTTTCAGACAAGTGGATCCCATCCTTCCCTAGCAGGTGATTATCATTAAAGCACAACCCATTGTCATAAAAGACAAACCCCAACCTTCAAACCAGGTGTTGATCTGCCCTATGTGTTTGCTTCTGGCTGTCACCACCCTCTAACCAGTAGAATAGATGAGCAGATGATTTGGGCAACAATGTTTTTCACCTGTCCCATGAGGTCTTCATAGTCTTCCTTGATCCTGCCTATATTTTGGCCTGTGACATCTTTCRCACTCACATGAAACAGTAGCAGTGGGTAATAACCTATGCTCTTGACAATTGGGGCACCTTCTTAGCAACACCACAGACATCAGCCCCTGGCAGGCAGCATCCTTCTCATGACTCAGGCCATCAGATGGGTGCTTCATTACCCCTTAAGAAGAGTCACCTACTATGATCACTTGACAGTTCTTTTTATGGTAACCTCAGTTGGCTGTTGGAGCAGGTTGGCTTTGTTCATGGACTTCTAAAGCCTTTAAAATATCATAGCTGGTTTTGGTCTGGATGCTGGAGTGTGGATGTTTAGTTGGAGTCCTGTTTTTGTGGGTCGACACGGTCCAAGGTGTCTTAGACTCAGTGGTATCCATTGTAGGTGTACAGTTCTGAAGCCGCATATCTGTTTCTGCTCCTCTAATACTGCACAGCGGTACTGTCTCTTGTAATTCACAACAGGTCATCAACCTGGGCACACTTTGGGTGGGTAACAGCCTTTTCTCTGGTATCATGGGTCAAAGAAGGATCCATTGCAAGGTACCAGTGGTATTGATGTCTCCTTCCTTACCAATTCTGTCTGGGTGGAAGCATCAGACTTTTCAGGGGCTGCCTCAGTGGACRTGCTGGTTTTGGCTCTGCGCTGAGTGCCCAGTGTTGAGGCAGAGGTCTTGAGCACTCAGCACTTTCCTGAACTGCGGACCTACTTGCAGATGGCAGCACCCCCTCTGCACTCCTGCCTGCACTGCCATTTGTAGGACATCTCTGGATGTTTTCAGGAGCTCATCAATTGCCCCTCTGATCATGAAGGCAAGCATCAGAGTTCTGAGCTGCAGCTGAAGAAAGACCAGCAGAGGCTGCAGCAAGCACAAGCAGAACACTCATAAGTTTAGTCTTACCCCAAATAAAATGGGAAAARGTATGTGCAGACTACAATGGTGTAGATGAACTCTTGGAGCGACAGCAGACTTCCAGTCCTTTCCAGAACAGCTCTGCCCTCCCTTTAAGGTGAAAGATACAACAAACCTCACAAGCTTTCTGTCTCCTCTCAGAAGGAGGATGTGTATGTATTGCACATATGATGCTGAGTCCCTAACATAAAAGGAAATGCTGTTGCAGTCCAGACTCTCATGAGATACCTGATGACTAAAGAACAAATTACAGTCTTAGTCATTCCCTGCCTAAATTTATCTATTAATGTAATTTGTAAAAAGAGAAGTGGACTGTGATTGTTCCACAGACCAAGTAGTTATTTTCTTTGATGGTACTTTGACCAAGAAGAMTACAGGGACAAAAAGGACACAGGCAAATTTTATCTATTTTACCTTTTAAAAATTCTGAAAAGGAAGTTATTTCAGGTTCTTTTGTGTCTCTGAATGCCAAACTGACTGTGTGAAGGGAGAGGAATTAGCCTGATTAACTTTGTTTCTACCAAGGGACTGTGACTAACAACTGAGTCTGACTTCTCTCTGCTTCCTAGAAGAGGACCTTCCTTTCTTTTGTGCTTCCCTTTCCCCCCCCTTCTCCCAGATGATTTTTCCATCATTATTGGATTAGTTGATTTTTCTGTCTGTGGAAAATGAGCTTGTGCAAAGAGTGCACTGAATGGGTTTGATAGTACTTCTACTGCACTTTAATATCTTGTTTTTACTGGCTGTTGGGTTTGGCAGCCTTAGCCAGYAAAGAGGGAGGGAAGAGGATCTAGRCAGACATTGCCATCCTTCTGGATTCCTACTATGTGCAGTTCTGTCTGATGATGTATTTATTCCCAGTTTCTCAATAAGTAACATTTTACTTGAACAGTGGAAAAGGAGGTATACCAAGGAATTCTCATTTGAATTCTTCAGATGAGAAATCAGTGCCCAATTCTGGTTCCACTGAAGTCAGAGTCAGCAAATGCATAAATGAATGGATGAGTAAATAAATGCAGATAGTACTGCATGCAAGACTGATCTCTGAAATATGAAACAATCTTGCAGGAGGTCTGTCAGGTCTCATGCTGCAGATATCTGACAACTGAGACATTCCCAGGGCCATGCCATGGCCCAGGGCCAGGCACAGCTGACGGGTTCACCAGCTGGTCGCATCTGACATTCGGAGCTCTGCTGGTGCCACAGAACTCGGAGCTCTCTGAATTTGAGCCCTTCCAAGAAACAGCCTGATGCTGTAGCCTTGCCTTTGTTCCCAAGCCTGCCTCCCATCATTCAGTCCCTCTCCCATAACTTTGTCCCTTCTCATGTTCACAAGTACAAAAGATAGAGACTTGCAGACTGGGTTAAGAWATAGAAAGGCCTGGAAGTGCAACTGAAGCCTCGCACGTTTGCTGTTACATTTTGAGAGGACTTCATGGGAAGACCTGTAAGAAAAATTAGCTCCTTCTTTGCCAATGAGCTAATTCTAAAGATTTTATCATATCCCTGAAAGATACTTTTTCTCTATGTCCAAGCTTTTCACGCAATATAATTCTTTTATACATTAGAGGTCCATTTATAGAATCCTTTTCATGTTTTCGCTATTAAGTGCTTATAGCACTGTGTAGGCCACTGAAAAAGAGTCCTCTAGTGTAATTTATAGGAAAAGTAAACAGTAAACTGATTCAGTGTTTTACTTGTTAACTACAGTAAGGTAATGGTAAACATTAGCTGGAATATATAGGCCATGTATATTAAAAGGTAAATTATATTTATAATAAATTGCCTTATTCCCTGCATTGCACATAAGAAAATATAGACTGTGAGAGCACTGAAATTTGCTTTACAGTTAACTATTTATCTATTTAGTTGTGAGGAAAGCTGAAGCATATTCTACTGTATGGAGACATTAATTAATACCTGGAAATCACAAATTTCTTGTTGTAGACAACTCTTTTAGTTTATATAAAAAAAACTCTTTTAGTTTATATAAAAAACAAAGTGCCTGCGATTCTGCAACTGTGGAAAAAATGAACCTGTCTATGGACCAGGCTCTGTCTTACATAGCAACAATAAAAATTACAAAATGGTGAGAGTAGGAAATTAAGAGGGGAAAATAGATGCTAAGGTTTGGATCCAGGATTAATAAAAAAAMCAATTTTTTTTTCTAGAGAAAGAGGATGTGGTCAATGAGTTAATATATGATACTGTAAAACCTTGGATTCTCAGCCTTTAATAGTGATTTGGCAGTTTTGGGGRAAAAAAAATTTAAAATATTTATCACTTTATCACAATGTTGTTTTCTTGAGACAATGCTCCCCAGTCCTCTTACAAAATCTAAATAAGGGAACATTTTGCTTACAAATGCWGTGCCAAAGAAGAAGCCTTTTTACAGACAAAACTCAAAATAACTATATGCTTTTTTTGTAAGATGACTAACTTATTCAATTAATATACCTAAAATGTAGACATAAAGGGTTCACAGAACAGAAGCTGAAGTAAATAATGCCACAATTTTCCCCTTCAAAATTAATTAAGCTCCTGATGTCAGTATGAATTCAAACACACCATCTTTCTGTAGCATCTTCTCTTTTAACCCAGTCTCTCTCATCTGATAATACATCCAGTTTGGCATCCCAGGTTTTCCCTACACCCATCAGCAGGCCTGAGATATGCCCAGTTCTGCTRTAACACCCTCCTTGACTCCAGACAGTTGACTACTTTCCCATTCCTCTTGGTGAGACAGACTGCTCCCTCAAGTCCTTCTCAGTGTAGTTGATGTTCCCAGTCCTTAATCATCAGGAGCCCCAGAAAAATGTATTTAAAGTCAAAGGCAAATTAACCCCGACTTTTGTGGTTTAATAATTGACACACTTTGAAATTAAAATAAGATTAAGAATGTCCTTAACTGTACTAATTTTTCCTCCAGGAAGGAATTACCTTGAACAAAATACCCAAATTCAACTTGTAAATCCAGCAGTATGAAGGACTCTTTAAAATATGTACTATGCAGTCAGTATGAAAGTTTATTTTCAAATTTATATCAAGAAACTGCCAGAAATGTGTGGTTATAAC
The DNA here is from genome assembly GCF_030028575.1 of Malurus melanocephalus. NCBI lineage: Eukaryota > Metazoa > Chordata > Aves > Passeriformes > Maluridae > Malurus > Malurus melanocephalus. The sequence goes on along the minus strand of NW_026623827.1, from coordinate 234,505 downwards.
CTCATTTACACAGCACATTTATAGTCACCTATTACAAATATCAGAACCACTGTGTTCCATTTTCTGATCCCCTTTCTCTTCCCACAGACCTGGTTAGGTTAGCTCTCCATCAACACAGAAAAAATCAGCTGGCATTCTGCACCCTTATCACTCGTAGAGAAAGWTTATTGTAACTTAGTTCAGATTTCTATCTCATGGTGGAAGATTGTCAAACTTTCATCTGATTCTTTGTTCTGCCTTTATCTAACCCTAGAACCTGAGCAGATTTTAGAGGAACTTTTGACAGGAATTTTGATTAGACAATTTTGACACATTTATAAAGGCACAGTTCTTTTCCATATGGACTAAGTGTTCATCCTTAGGATGTAGGCATAGAGTATTTTTTCTTTTTCTAARCAAGTKCTCAGCAGTTTAAAACTGGAAATTATTAAACACAATGTATGTGCTGATTCTTTCACTACCCAGAATGAATCTTGTTAACAATCTATCTGCATTTTCACTTTCTCTGCGTTAGGATTAATTTCAGGCTCAAATATTGGTTTTGTCTCATGAGGGTATGATGGACGGAGGTAATCCTCCCAATCTCTGTTTTTAGTATCATGACTACTGATAAGGGAACCTTTAGCATTAGCTACACAAAAAGTCATATTTTTTAACTGGAAAGCCTGGATTGCTCTTTAATTTCCTGTGTTAATATTACTGTTTCTGTTAGTTAAGGCACAGCACCTTTTTAATGAGGATTTTGCAACCTGCAAAAAATCTTTAGCTTATCTAGTCTCAGATTTCTACCCAGTTGCCCTCATAGAAAATATGCTAATTTTTCCCTGAGTACAGCTTGTTTCAAAAAACCCAAGAAGAACAGATGGAGAGCATTAGTTATTCTTACTGTTTAAAATCTGTGCCTTAATTTCAATTTGTAGGTGGGTGGCTTCAGTTTCCAATTATTGATTYCTGTTTGGTTAGAACCTTTCTCTCAGAATAATATGTACTCTATCACCTGGCATTTTATCCCCAGGACTGTCCTTATTTAGCTAATCATGTCAGGTCCTTGTATTCCTTTTGATAAGAATTCTTTGTSCATCTGCTTCTTCAAGTCAGAAACCCAACACCCTCCTGATCACCAAGAAAATATGTTCTACCTTTTTTTTGCCAAACAATCCAAACAAGAAAGCTGCATTTTATTCAGATGCCAAAATCTCCCCTAAGAACTTCCATTCTGCCATATGTATACATAGACTTTAATATCTGAGGGGAAACATAAAAAAATGAGTATTCATGCAAAATTTTAAGGGATGCGCTCATGTCAGATGTGGAAGTAGATTCAGAAAGCAGAATGAGGAATTTTTGTAGGAGTACAAGGTATTGTTACCTTGGTTTATTTTTCTATAGGGGCATACATGTATGTCAGTTTATCAAAACAGGAGTACTGATTCCTTATTCTATATTCAGTTTTGAAATGAAGAATCAATACCTGTGAGGTGGCATTAAATATTGGAAATTTTGCTCAATTAAGTATGATCATTTAGTCATTAACAGAGCAAATGTGAAAAGGCAAAGTTCAGGAAGTAAGGCTTGAGATGTGTCTTGAGAGTATAGCAAAAATAACGTTTTTCATAGTAAAGATATTAGAATTGAATAAATCCATCATTATGTGGAGGACTGGCTCATTAAAAAATTATTAAAATTTCTTTTTTGGGGAGTCTGTAAAAGCTGGGAAGTGGATAGGCTAGATATCAACAAATGGGAAAGAAGTGCATGTTAAAGTAGAGATCTTGCCTTTGTTCATGTTAATACAGTGCATAGCACAGAAAATTTCTTTGGCAAAAAAAAAAAATATAACTATCAGTAAGTACCAGGGATCTGTACTATCCCTGTAAGGCATTTCCTGGGCAGGGTGTGTTAATGATTCAGATTGTCTGGCCTTTACAATGGCTTCTCCCTTAGGTTCTGGAAATTTAGGAGGATTAATTTAGGTGCTCAGCACTGAAATAAGCATCAGTCCTATTCATAGGCCAGTCACAGACAAAATGAACTTTGCCAAGCCTTTCAGTCAACTGCTTCTCTCAGTTCCCCATTTAAAAAGCGGGGTCAATGGCTCCCCACCTGACTGTCTGCAAGGATAAAATCTAAGGAGGTGCTCAGCACCTAAGATGCTCAGACACAATGATTAATACYAGAACAGTTTGGGTTGCTAGCTAAGAGGAAATTATGAATCCAGCTCAACCTTTTYGCAAGGATTATGAAAAATTCTTTTACCGACTATTTTAGAAGAAGACAAAATGGAGCAATAATGTGGGCAGAATATTTTTTAAAGTGAATGTTTCCCCCAAAGTTCTTGCATGTTCCAGTGTRAAGTATTAAGTTCAAGCCAGTTCTGTAAGACATACACAGATGGAAGTAAAATGTTAAATGTTTCAGCCAGCAGGCTTGAAAGCTTCTGACCAAAACACTGTATTTCTTTACTTCCAGCTGTGCGTGTCTAATAACATATTTCATGATGTTTAAATACCAACTGCATCACGCTACTCCTTGATATTGAGTGCAAGAAAAATGACTTAATTTGTTGATGAGCAGAGTGTTACAGGCTGGCAGTAATGTCAGTGGTGGTTTTACTGGCTCGGTGYTGTACCCTGCTGCACCATCCTTCCCCCCTCTCTGCATTGGGATGCCCATAGCACATAGCATACCACTGTCTGTGTTCCCTGGTTCAGGATTTCATTTCACTACATCATAAGCTACTAACACAACCTTGTCATTGCAATTTGTCACACTTTTTTGTGTGCTCTACATCTGACTGAATTCTCATCTCCCCAGCCCATAGGCTACTAGTCTGGAACAAATCTCTGAAACATAATGGAAAAGGATGAGAAAAAAAAATAAAAACAAACTAAAAAAAGAGACCCAGTTGACACCTCTTCTCCTGACAGAAGCAGACACATAATCATGGRCAATAGTTGTTTCTGCTGGCTCTCTCTGTTGTATCAGATCAGCCAAAACTGGCYGTCAGAGACATATCCTGGCACTTGCTGCCACCTTGCCATGTGCCAGGGCTGCTGCTCTGGGTGCCCCCAGGCCAGCATGAYGCACCTTCTGAAGAACAGCTTGGCTTCTCCGGGATTTAAAATTGTTTTGCTCTCTTTATCTTCTGGTCTTTCCTCTTAGGCAAATAGGCAAAATGTTGTGGAGGAAATTCTTAGGGATCAACTGTGCTGCTTTTCAAGCTGAGCAGCATTTGGAAAGGGAGAAGGCACATACCTCCAGGCTTTGAAGAAMGCAGAGGGAAAAGAACCAGCTGCCATAATCAATAGATAAGTGACCACAGGAGCAAAGCATTATGGCCCTATTTTGACCCAAGGAGATACCTCAATCTTCAGTGTTGGTGATGGGGTTTGAATTTGTTTTAAATAACATTACTTGAGTTTGTTACTGTGAYCTCAAGCAGGTCATTTTGATTCATGTCTCAGTTGCTCATTGAAATGAATGCATTTTCATTTGTTTCTATGAGAACAAAATCCACTGACAACCCCCAGACTCAGATGAGTTTAAAGAATTTCTGAGTGTGCATCAAGTACTTCAGCACTCACTGTAATTCATGGCAACAGAATAAGGATTTTTCCCTGACCAACCTGACAGAAATAGACCACAACAAAATCAACTCTGTAATAATGACACAGCTCAATATTTCAAATTTTAATTTATTCCTCTTGTAGCACCTATGACATCCATGCCCTGCATCCAATGTATGACATCAGAATAGCAGGATAAAAAAGCTACACTTATGACAATCTGAGTGCAACACGACTCAGATAATGCTACCAGAAGAACCCTGACATGAAGTTGTTATGGTTGCATTAAATGTTTTGTTAATTTTTTTTCCACATGAAATATGTATTTTTGACAATACGGGTCCATAACAATTATACAATATATACTGCTTTCTTTATGCTCAAGGAAAGCCATAGAGGAAAAGAAACAGTGGTGCTCTTAAGCAAATTTCTTCCTCCTGCTCTGCTTGTCTCTGCTTGTCTTTACATTTACTATGTTTATTCCTTTGCTTCTCTTTTCTTTTAACATCTACAGCTTTGTTGACAGAATTGGATTCCCTGTCAGTGTGAGATGCTATTTTGTCAAATGTCAGCTAGCCATATTAAGGTAATTAACATACATGCTGTMCTTCTGACCTGATTTCCATTGTTAATTGGTGGGTCAGACAACTCTATCACCTACAAGTAATTTACTTTTTCTGTCATCTGATAAGTATTTCTAAATAGATAGTTTCTAACTAAAAAGAGAATTTGTGCTCTGTTGCTAGCTGCTGTACTTTTTTCTAAGCTTGTCAATCACATTTGCAAATATGTTGTAGGCAATAAAAGAGACATCAGTTCCTCCTGTTTGTAAGTGAATCAAGATCATCAGATCTCACCAAAACGATCCTTATGGTCCAAAAATCTCTGTGTGTTTTACCATTTTTTATTTTTAGTGTAAAGTAATTCTATAAATGAAAAATCGCATTGTTGTCCTGCGATGTATACTGCACAYGAATTGTTGATAGTGTTTGTCTAGMAAGGGTTATATCCATGCTGAGCCATTTTTGTCATATTCAACCTAGGTTAGAGTGAGTCAACACAATTAGAACAAGTGTGTGTCCTCSTCACAGAGCCACCTCACCAAGGGAGTCATTCTCAGACTAGGAYACACCAGGATTAGGGAGCTGTAAGGATTCCAGGGACAGTTTCACAATCCCTTAGCATGTTCTATGCATTGAMATAGAGATCCTCACTGACCTCTAATGAGGTCCTGTTCACATGGTAAAAAATGTACCTACAGGAACCTGTCTCCTGTCAGAATGATTTTTCACATGGGCAGTGATCACTCACATTTTGGACTTCCAAGGCTGCACTAGAGTGCATTCACTAGAATGGATCTGAGCTACGTAACTCACAGTACATCASTAGCATGTGGAGCTCAAATGTGTTTTCATGCAAGGAATTCAGGCCCACTAGAGTGAAGACCTTTACAAATTAAATTTTGAATATAGATTTTCAAGTTCAAGGGAAAGGTAACACTTTTTTTTCTATGTGATTTGTAGCAAAAATTAAATTTGATATATTATTTTCAMATGTAATGTAATGCACCACACTGGCTTCCATCTCACGGAGTGGCACGTAAAAGGTGAATCTAAACTAACAAACTTGTCAATAAACACTACTCTACTTTTTTGAGAACTTTCCGCCTAGAATGAATTTTTAATTTGATTTTACATTTTTTTCTGATAGATTTATTTCATCTGCCAAGAGAAATGCTCCAAAATGAGAAGCTGAACCTGCTCTATCAGAAAAAGTTTTGCATGGGGTATTGGCAGTTAGCATAGCTAGCTTCTGTATTATCTTGAAACTGTGTATCATTTATTGATGAATTTATAGTTCATTTCTTGCTGATGTTTTGGCAAGTAGGAAAGCAGTGTTGGAGGGGTAAAAACACATTAATTTTCATATTCTTGCTATTCTATCTCACTGATTTACATCAATGTGCTTTCTGATTTGTAAGGAGTATAGAACCTAAGAAAACTCTGTGATATTGGGTAGTTGGAGTGATGAACTGGCATACTGGTTTGTGCTTTATTTATGTAAAATAAGTAAAGGTTAATAAAAACTAAGTTCAGTCTGGAAGGTTTTTTATGAAGTTGCAACAAGATCAAGTATTTATTGTGTGATTAATTTGAATTAAACATTTTTTTTTCACCAGCCTGTTTAGCCACCTTTAAAACAAAAGTACCACAAACTGGTACAAGACCTGCTTCTAAAGCTTTATTACTGGTTAAAATTGCCTGAGAGAGATTCAGTATTCAAGGAATTTCCTGTGACATGAACATGACTGCAGAAATAATTTTTAACATTAAATTTGGTGAACTGCTGAACTTTGTTAACATTTTTTGCAGTGTTCAATTATTTTAATAAATTGCACAGCACTAGCAGTGGAATGAAGTCCAAAATCTGAAGACGGAAAGCCTGAACAGGTCAAAGAAAAAAGTTGGCTTGCAATCTTGAGCCTGTTAAAATACTAACTAGAAAATTAGACAGGAAAAACAGTTACAAAAATATTGAGAGTATCTTTGATCAGCTGGCTGAAGAGAAGTAATATGACAAACAGGAAATTACAAAGAATAACTATTTTGACTGTAGTGGAAATAGCGACTTAGGTAGCTGTAGTTCAAACTAGATACAGAATATTTTCCTGGAATTTAAAGGAAAGGTATCCAGATGTCTAAACATTCTGCTCAATGTGGCTTTTATTTCAAGGTTGGCAAGCCTTCAGAAAACTGGTAGACAAGTTTAGCTGGAAGACGTTTTCCAGTGTATTTACATAATTTCATACATATTTTATGCTTCTGCATTACATCTTTTCTCAGTGGTCACATTTAATTTTAGGATTCTTTTAAAACATTACATATAATTGTATGAATTAATTCATTACTGCACATCAAAATGCTTTGCATATTAAACAAACCTTTAAACCTGCGAACAGCTACAGTAAACTAAGTGAAGATAAACTACAGAGAAAGACATTACAGAGAATTCCACAAAGCATCTCCAAGTAATTGCAACACACCGTTCAGAATGAGCTGTGGTGGAAGAAAGTTGTTTTTACTTTGCACACAACCACATTTTTGGTACTGTGTATTTTAAAAGTAAAATCCTATATAAACATTCATTGTAGACTCAATAAAAATGGATGCAAAGCATTCTGCTTGGAGTCTGGGACAGACAGATCATAAAATAAATCAAAGATACAGCACATCTAGGCAGTAAAGTACATGGAGATGGGAAATATAACAGGTGGGATCAGCTGTATGCTCTTGAAGGCTGCATCTCTTAGCAGCTGCTGTTTGATGAACAAAAAGCGCGGTGCAATGCATTAGAGCTAATCCTGCGGGATGCTCGGTGTCCTCTAATCACACCAGTATCAGGTTGTACCGGCGTCAGCATCTCCCTGCTCGTGGTTACCATCTCATCCCTGGGCTCCAGGCAGAACCTGCTGGAGATGCCTCCACTTAGAGCTATGAGTGTTTATCTTTCCAGTTTTAGCTAGGTTTTTATGCAACAGGAGTGGGACGACTGCTTTTGTTTTCCCTTTTGTTTCAGGAATATTTCTGTGGTTGAAGTAAAATGATAATGTTCTAAAAAAATGCAAGTTTTTCAAACCAAGAGCCTGTGTCTGATTCTGCCCATGAAAGCAGAGACTTCTGGTTTTTGGGGAAATGTTTGTTCATTTTTTACAGACAGTGTTTTTAATTAAAAGTRTAGACAGAATAGTTTATGCAGTGCGTGTATATGCAATTAATGAAAAAAGTTCCTTTCTAACACAATCAGCTGGGAGATAGCAAAATTATTATTCTGTATCCTATTCAGAATTATAAACAACTCAGATGACTAAAACAGCAGATACTAATGAAAACAAACTCTCTTTTATTTGTTTCGGAGAAAGGGGAAAATCCAACATGTTTATATAGAAATAATGATAATTTTWAATTACACTTTATTATGAAGGTACAATTCACACACAGTGCTAGCCATTTGATTATTTCTGCATATTTTTTAAACACTAATTAACCTAATGTCATTAAGATATGTATTGTTTGCTCTGTTCATATATGAAATCTGATGGGATAGGGAGCTGCAGACCAGACTTCTTCATTTTGCACTCCTCGGGTGTGGGATGATCAGCATTTTGTAAATCAGGCTCAAATTGGCTCAAGGTATTACAAAACTTGTGAAGTATTAAAATCGGTGACTGTGATTTAGAGCACGTTTCTCTTATTAGATGCAAAAAAAATTGCTTTGACACGGCATTGTGGCCAAGCAATACAAACTAGCTCTGTTCTGGAAAGCAGGCTGGGTTAGGATGACACCARCAGAAGGGCATGTTGGTTCAAGTTGGATGTGAATAGAGCTAAATGGCCTCCAGACCACTGCCAGCCAACTCAGACCCAGAGCTGATGGCTGATGGAAAGGGTAGGTGTAGACATGGAATAATATTAAGCACTCACATTCTTTTCCATGCCTCTCTTTGTGCTTTACARTTACTAGACTATCTTTCCTCTTTTAAAATAAGTGCATGGAAAATAATAACAAAACCTGGTGTCCTCATAAATATATGAGAAGCAGCATATGCCCAAAACCATATTTGCTTCAGTTTTAGGTGATAGAGCAATTTTGCAATACCGTTCATAGATCACTGTCTCTCTTCTTCATTACTGTTTAATGATGTAGAAAGATGTGCCCTTAGGTACAAAAGGGTTAAATATGATATATTGAAAACAATCACTGGAATGTTGGGATGGAGGTGACCTCTACAAGACTTGTAGTCCATTTCTCTTCTTTGGGCAAAGAGCAAGAGTAGCTAGATTTAGACCTTTATATACCCTGTTCTAGAAACCCTTTATGGCCTGTATTTCACTCCAGCAATTATCTAATCTTATATTGCAAAAGATGTCTTAATATCAAACAGATTTTTTTGGKGTGATCAAATGAAGCAAAGATAGTCCTTTTCCTTCCTCCATGTATGTGGAGAGTATTTACTGGTGTTCAAAGAAACAGCTAGAATGTAGCCCACAGCAGGCCCAAAGTACTAGACAAAGGAAACATGCTAAGGGTAGAATCAAGTCAAGCATTTGACTTATGCAGGATTATCTCAAACCAAAGGACTAAGTTAAATCATAGTCAGAAACCAGAGAGTAGTCAGAAAACAAACAAATTGATAAGGTCAGGATGAAGAATGAGGCAAGAACGCAGCAGTGAAGGACAAACAATCTGGTGCTGGGAAAAGACAGAAGTAGAAATCAGAGACAGGCAGGAATCATAAGCAGAGATTACTGGAGACCTAGTCAAGACTGAGAAGACCATGTGGGACTGCATCACAGAGCAGACAGAGCAGCCAGGATCACTGGCTAATCTTTACCTTTTCCCCACTTTGGCCATTCCTGCTGAATCCTTGCTGCCCAAGGCGACTGGAAGCCAATAAGTCAGTGAGGAAATAGAAGCACACACACCATGCAGCACCCTATTCAATCCACGTCCAGGRATGAGTCAAAACTACACATGAATTGCTTTAGGGATTCCAGTTATGTGGCCTTTCAAGCTCCTGAATTAGTGTAGGATCCAGACCTGGCTGGATCAATCCACAGCAGGCYGTCATTCAAGGCAGCTGAGGCTCACAGCTCTGTGCAGTAGCTGCAATGAACTCTTGGCAGGGAGAGGACCCCTCATCTCCAGTTTCAAACATGGCATTCACTGTGCAATATCGACGTGATGTGTTCTGCAAAAAAGCAGATGGGCTGCAATGCAGCACGTGAACTGGAGACATCCAAAAGGAAAGGGTAGCCACTGACTCTTAGAGACATTTGGAAAGYGAAATGCATCACAAAGTCATTAATCCTTTTGCTGTTATGCTGTGAAATGAGTGTTCTATATGTACATTGTATTGTAGCTCAGCATCTTCATGGCTATCCCCATTTTCCAGAATCTTCTTCAAAAAGAAGAAAGATCAGCTCATTGACACCAATCTTTTCATTTAAAACAGGCATGCTTTCAGCAAGAAAATTAAAGGACAGTTTGTAGTTCTGAAACAAATACGTTCACAAGCTTTCAGAGCAGGAAGTCCAGTTTTTTCAATGATAGTTTTTTGACTTAGAATTGTGATTGATGTTCACAAAACACCCTGATAGTAATAAACAGCGTGCTAAAAGGGAGAAAAGTTCAAATCCTCCTGGTAAAATGATAAGAACATTGTCAYGGAACCACTTTTCCGAGAAATACTTGGAACATAGCTGCACCTTAGTAGACTGTGAACGCATTGACTGTCCTTCAAGCAGTGTCTGAGGGGGAAGAGAGAAAATAGTCAYGTTGGAGCTCTCTGTGCTTATGTCTCTCTTGACCCCACTCTGAGAATTAGGAAAAAATCTGCCAAATTATATGGTCTGGATTTTGCCCCTAAAGAACCCTGGATTCTTAGGCCCAGTTATGCTACCGACTTTTACATCTGTTGAACAACTAATCTGCGTGCCAAGTGTAAACAGAGAAAATAAGGCTCACTCGTGTTTGCCACTGTGAAATGCTGTAAAGGGTCTGACATAAACACTGTTATAAAAATAAAATTATATTTCTTTCTTCCTAARTGGAGTAATCTTTTTAAAATTGACAGTTGCACGAGATAGGTTTCTTGGGCTTGTTTTGTTTTTTTCATTTGTTCTCCATACACAGATTTTTTTCTTTTTTCCTGACAGAAGGATCTGAAAGAACTTCTTAAAAACAACAGGCTGTGAATATATTTTTTTTGATTTGTCTTTTAATTTTGCATGTAGCTTCCACTTTTCTGAAAGATTTCATTTAACCATCCTGAAGTTCAAAAATGAAATCGCTCTGTATCATTACAAGTCTTAACCTTTCAGAGTCAAATGACAAGAGAACTGTTGATTGATTTGGGATTATTTTCAAGTTTTTGCAACTCTTTTCCATAAAAATAAACACCTGAAAGTAAGATTCAAGGGTGAATAATGTCTGTATCCAAGGTCAATGATCTCTGATGCAGTAGCCAGAATGGTGTGAACTTCTCCATTGGGCATAATTAAAAAATACTGATTATTACCACAGGAAAGGAGAGTGACAGAAAAATTTGTTTGAGAAGCAGCAGGAGTAGGAACCATCTGTCTCCCATTTGGAGAGGTCTCATGAAGAGCTTTGGATAATTTTCATTGAACCGTGGATACTGAATTAAGAAGGTCTTGAGCTCATGTTTCAAGGCAACTGAATGGTTCTGAAATAAATTTTTGATTTGAGAGTATAGTTTCTCATATACCATAACAATTTATTTGAAGTAAGTACCTCCATTCCAAATTGCATGCATTTTATCGTTGCACAGGGCTGTGGACTATGAATGGAGAGAAGATAATTATCCTGCAGTCTGTGTTCTTCTAACTGATTTTCTTTCACATCCCAATCTTGAGAGCAATAATGAAGGAGAGCTTTGTTGCGAGTTAAGTTGCTGCCCATGGGGAAGGCAATGGTGAAGCAGCTGACCCCATTGTGCCAGTCGACAGTGAGGCAGGTATTCACCTGCAGCCCATGGAGCACCCTACACTGGATGCTCARAGARGGTTTTGACCCTGTGGRAAACCCATGCTGGAGGAGTCTGTTGCTGAAAAACTGCATTCCGCGGCAGGGACCCCATCCTGAAGCTGGGAAAGAGATTGAGGAGTCCTCCCTTGAGGAGGAAGGAGCAGCAWAGACAGTGTGTGTTGAACTGARCACAACCACCATTCCTTGTACCTGTGCACTGTGGAGGAAGAGTATGGAGACAATTAGGAGTGAAATTAAGCTCAGGAAGAAGGGAGGGGCAGAGGGAAGGTGATTTGAAGGTTTGGTTTTATTTCTCATTATCCTACTCTGATTTGATCGTTAATAAATTCAAGTTGAGACTGTTTTGCCCATGACTGTCTGGTGAATGATCCTCCCTGCCTTTATCACAGCCATGAGCCTTTTGTTGTTTTCATTCTCCCCTGTTCAGCTGAGGAGCAGAGAAATAGAGTGGCTTTGGTACACGGCACATGGAATCAGGCCAGGATCAATCCCACACAATAACACAGGTTGTACAAGCTCCAAGCATGTAGGAAGACTACTATCATACTTCAACCCATTATAGTAGTGATTAAAAAAGGCCAATTATCTGTGCWTTATCTTTTCCAAAGCTGGAGAAAGAAATAACATTTTCATGCCTCATGAAAGAGCCTCAGAACTTGAAACTATAAAGATATGTTGAAAAACAGTAAGCATTATTTCATCTAAGAGTTGTTTCTGCAGAACAGTGATGTCAATAAAAATTGGAGTTKCTCTGCATTTTACAGGATCAGTCCTCGAAATTCCTTCCACAATCCAAATTGACAGCATTTTAGAACAATTGTTTTTCATTATGGGTACTTTAATTCCCCTGCTTCTAAATGAAATCATTTTTGTTTATATACGAAGTGTCAACAGATACTGTACATATTGAACTCATAAAAGTCTTGTGTAACACACAGCTAAGTAAAGAGAAGAAAAGAACTGAGGCATATACCAAAATCCTAGTCAAAACTATTAAATTGTACTTTTAAGGGTCCCACTACAGAGAAAAGCTTCCTGTTTACTCACTCRAAGTAGTGGCAGTTAACATGAATGCATTAAAAAAGATAAGTGATAACACGTCTAATCCTCATTTCTGTTTTTTGTCTGTGACCAGAAGCTATTTTGTCATGAAAGCTCCAAGACTTCAGCAGTTTACATTTTAAAAAATTCCTTTTCCCTTCTGAGCTTTTAGAATATTCAACAGCTACCATAACTATCTGGAGTTTTTGCTATAGAAGTAAATTTTTTTCTTTTTTTTTTTTTTTTTTTTTTTTTTTTTTTTTTTTTTTTTTTTT